>NW_027451657.1:0-57953 GCF_964194025.1 Convolutriloba macropyga
CGATCGTATGCCGGCAGACACTCTTACAAAACCATTAGGGAGGACTAAAGTATCGCTTTTTCGTGATGTTCTCCTAGGATCAAACACTTAAAATGAATGGAGGAGTATTAAAGGTATAATGTTGATTGTTTGGTGAATTGAAAGTAGTAGTAATGTAGTGAGCTACACTCCCCGGGGTGGGTGAGGTCCCCCATGTATTAAGATAGGGTATAGCGTATTTTTCGGGATTTGGGACCTCCCTAACGTATTAAGATAGGGAATGAATTAGCATGTATTAAGATTAGGTATAGCGGCGTTAATGTATTAAGATTGGGTATAGCCGCCATGTATTAAGATTAGTTATAGCCGGCGACATGTATTAAGATTATGCGCCGACATGTATTAAGATTAGTAATAGCCGCCGACATGTATTAAGATTAGTAATAGCCGCCGACATGTATTAAGATTAGTAATAGCCGCCGACATGTATTAAGATTAGTAATAGCCGCCGACATGTATTAAGATTAGTAATAGCCGCCGACATGTATTAAGATTAGTAATAGCCGCCGACATGTATTAAGATTAGTAATAGCCGCCGACATGTATTGAGATTAGTTATAGCCGCGGACATGTATTGATTAGGTGCCGCCATGTATTAAGATAGGGTATAGGTTTTGTGTATGTATTTGTGCATGTACATTTTCTAGTAGTATAGATAGTCGGTGCAAATGTGGGGGGTAGGTTCGGAGACGCTCCTGATAGGCTGAAATTTTGAGGGGAAAAAATCAATGTTTGTGTAGTTATTAAGTGTTTACTTGAGAACAATAGAATTGGCGTGGGTAATTAATTGCTGTAATTATGTGAGGGGTAATTATGTGACAGGTTGAATTTTGTTTACAACTTTTATGTTATTAAATTGTGAAATTAATTGGTGGGGGTTTTCAATTACCCTAGTTATCTGAGGGGTAATTATGTGACATGTTGAATTTTTGTTTACAAATTTTAGGTCAATTGCAAAGATTGTTCCCCTAATTGTTTGAATCAATTGTGTAACAAATGTCTTTTGCGCGCTCATTAATTGGAAAAAATTCAATGATAGAAAAAAAATGAATTAAAATTGTATAAAATTACAGACACAGTATAAATGTAATAGAGAATACTAAAGAATTGTGCTATAGTAAAAGCATTTAAGTTATATGTTGAGTGGTGCTGTATGAATACCGTCAGACTGAACAATGCGCTTAGGGTAGAAATAGGACAGTCCCTTCTTTGTCTGCTCATACGTAGCAACACAATGGTTCATTGTTCTGAACCCTCTATTTGTTGAAGTAAGATTGATAATTTCATCCATCACACGTCGATATTTCTCCATCGGTCCATCTCCGTTCTCTTCTAGTGTTCTTTTATTGAGACCTTTACTGCTGAACTTGTATTTGTCAGACTGTGCATCGTAGCAACAATAAGTTTTGCTACAAAGACAAATCATTTCCGTACATCTGAATTCTTCCTTGAAAAGTCCTGGTTCCCGTTTATCATGCTTCTTATGCTTAGAACAACATGTTCTAGGGAAGAAATTTTGAATAGCATCTGCTTGGAAAGAGTCGTTACAGTCCTGCTTTCTCAATGCTTCCCATTCTTGTTTTTTAGCAGGTCGAATACAACCATACAAATTCTCATGAGCTAAGGCTAAATAGAGGGAATCTGTATCCATCTCTAACTCCTCGAATTTATCCACGTCGCAAAATCTGTCAAAGAAGTTATAGTAGAGCTCCAACATACGTAATTTAGCGTACTGAAGTATGAAGAATCCAACTATTATAGGTTCGCGGTGTTCAATTTTTGATTTTGCTAGCTCAACTTCGTAAAGCTCTTTTGAGACATTGTTCAACCGCTTAAACATTTTCCCATTGATTGCTTTGTGCGTCTTCTCATCGTTCAAATATTTGGTTTCTGTATGTTTGCTTCTGTCCATAATCTGATAACCGTAAGAGCTATTACCCAATAATTTCATAGTCTCAGCAACAACGCTGGAATCAGGATTTTCATCTCCACCTCTTCTAGCGTCTACCACTGACTGTACTAAGGTGTTGAAACATTTGCGCGGCGTGTACTGTACAAATCTATAAATTCTTGTACATTTCAGACCGAGGCTGATGTAGAAATTTAGTAGGGGAGTAATAATTGTTCCATTTTCCAGATTGAAACTTGAAATTAGCATTCGCTGAGGTTGCTTCAGTAAGTTGTTTTCGACAGCGTAATCTCTCATATAATCCCCAATATCAGCTCGACTAACGTTGAAATTTTTAAAAATAGGCGGGAAATTCGAAAACTTGTACTTCAAACCTGTGGGAACTTCCAAATCACATTGTACGTATCCAAACATCTCCCCATCTCTTATTTTAGCTAGTAAAGACTCTTGCTTCAAAGGTAATTTGAAAGGAAAGTTCTTTCTCACGTGATTTCTGACATTTTCTTCTTCTTTAACACTTTCCCACCATTTACACTCCCAGATTTCAACAATCTTATATCCTTTACTTTTTAAGTAATCTCTTCTCAATTCATCATGTTCTCTTTTTCTAATCCCTCTCTGTGTTTCCTCTTCCGAGAGACTTGCTTTAGCTTCCAGACAAGGACAGAAATGAAAGTAACAACCCATGGCTTCAAACACCGTATTACAATGTGTGCAAAATCCGTCTACGCTAAAACAATCAATCTTCTTCTGTTTTCCGGTTGTGTAGTAGCTCTCAATTTTACATTCGGCACGTTGTGATTGAAGATATGACATAACCATGTTCTCAAATGTTCGAGATCTGTTTGTTCGAGCCCTGAATTTTTGAGAATCTGTATCAAATTCCCATCGGGTGTAAAGTCCAGTGGGCATTTCTTGACACATTGAAAAGGGATAGAGTTGGCTAGCGTCAATACCTACGATAGACTTGCAAAGGTTTTCAGAGTTTCGTATGAAGGTCTGATCAACTACTGCTTTTCTAGTAAAAACAATAGATGGACCACCAGTCATATCCTCACGTATTTTGTTATGTAAATCTTTGTCAGCTTCAACAAATGGAAAAAACTTGTGGTTTGTTGACTTGTGAAGACAGATATTAGCCAAGTTCGGAAGTGTACATCCAAGTTTTAACATATCGATACCCTTGTTGTGATAAAACTCCATCATTTTTTGCATTGCCTCCAGTGTTGGAACAACATCCTTGTTGTTGTACCACTTGACAAAATCTCTGAATGTAGCCATTTTTTCTTGCTCCCAGACCACTTTCAGGTAATTGTAATTGTCAATTCCAGATGGAGGAACATTTTTCAACCTCAACTTTTTTAATGACTGTTGTTGAGAAAATCCACTGTTAAGCAATTTAGTGAAATCAGTAAATTCCTTCTCCAGTGGATTATAGTTTCTCAGTTTGCTAAAGAAACGGTCGTAAGGGGGGAGAAAAGTTGCATCGAGCTTTTCGGGAGAGTCAAACCACTCATAGGGGAAGAATCCTTTGGTCTCATTTGTCTTGTATGCTTTAAGGAAAGAATCAAGTGATGTAGCTCCACCGAGAAAGTTGAGGATATCGAGAAATTGTACATCACCAAACTTAAGAGAAACAAAGTGATTTGCTTTTTTAATAACAGTAGGTTGAATGTCGCGCTCATGAATAAGATAGGGTAGGAGATAGGACTTAATGAGATTTAAATCATATTTTCCACTATTGAATCCGAACACAGGTAAAGTGTTCACATAACGCTCAAAGTGCTGCTGTAAGTCCAAAAGCTGGTTTTTCTGCATTTGGAGAAATTGCGTAGACATATCAGCTTCATCATCTTCTTCGGTACGTTCATCTTCACACTCAAATGCTGAAGCGTTTTGATCCTTTCTTTTAATTAAATTTTCGCCAATTGCGTTAACTCGTGCTCTGATTACTGCTTCAATAGAGGAAAACTTTGTCCACATTTCAGTTTTACTTTTGTTTGCTAAGTCTTCAATAGCTTCAACAAAAGATATAATGAGAGCTTTCGGATCTTTATCGCATAGGAAGACAGGTTCATCAATTAAATTGGAGGAAATAGAGACAGAGATTGGTTCATGCTTTCCAATCCAAGTGGTTGTGTTTGTATCTTTTAATTGGTCGGAGGGTACACATATCGATTCAAAGTCAAAAATAGCCAAGTTCTTGAACAATTTTTGATCATCGTTGTAGGAAATTCCAAATCCGTCAAGCTTATCAAATAAGGTCTCGCGCAATGTATACACACTCTTTGGGTAAATATGCTGTACTCTATGGCGGTTGAAATTTCCCGCTTTCTGAATGAACGTATCGCAACTGGGACAACGGAATCGTTTAAAGAATGTGTTGATATCATCTACATAGCATATGTGGTTGTTGTAACGTAATAAATTAATATTTTTCTCATACATTTCAATACTTCTCCTCGCAAGTTCACCAACAAAATCTCCATCTACAATGTCAATATCGTAAATAAATATGTTGTGCTTTATCGCATTTTCAACAAATACAAGATGATCGATCGATACCCCTCTGAAATTGATTGCGTCTTGTCCAGATTCGTGGAGGAATGCACTAAACAAATTTTTTGCATTGATCTCAAGCTCCGATGATCCATATAAGTGAACAGCTATAGCTCGGAATAAGCAAAGATAATCTTTGTAAGTCTCACCATAGCCATTCGATACGAGACAATTCACATCTGGTCGTCTGAGTAACTGTTCAGGAAGAACAGCATCGATACATCCCATTGGAATGGATTTTAGGAGAGCGCAAAATATTGTTACATTTGTAGTCAGAGCAAATCGCCATTTTGTATTCTCCCGCTCCTGAGCACACGTCTCCACTAAATCCATCTTTTCAATCCTGTCCTGAAGAGAGACTAAGTCTCCTTTGGAACAGAGTAGATGAGATTTCTCGAAGAAAGTGTTGTTCTCGTGAGCGTAGAAGTATCGATACTCGTCCGTATCCACATTTCTTAATATAAATCCTAGAGCTAAGTTGACTTTGGCTGCACAGTTGAGTTTTTCGAATACTTCTTTCAACTTCTTATTAATTTCATGAGGATCGAGCTTGGACAGCTTGAAGTTGAACACTTGATGTCTTCCATTTTCCATCTCAGTATCGTCAAAAAAGTGCTGGCAAGCACTAAGTTCTTGTTGTAGCTGCGCGTTGTCCTTTTCCAGCTCCTCTGATTCTAGAACTTCTTTAAGCTTTTCACTCGATTTTGTTCCAACTTTTGTTGAAGTTCCATGCTTTCTCCTCTTGTGTTGTTGAAGAGAATAGAAACTCGGAAACTCCTCCAAGCATACAGTACACATAGTGCTTAGCTTTGTATCCTTAGGAGCGTGATGCTTAGCAATGTGGTAATTATTGTCTTCTTTCTTCTTTGTACTGAAATGTGGACATTTGGGACAAAATAGAGTCCCACTATCACAAGACTGCTTGTGTCTTGCCATATTCTTCTTCACCACCATTTTGTTGCACTTTGTGCATTTCACTGGGAGATTTCTATCGAGAGAAGGCATTGTTTTGGTACAAGATGAAACAAATTCGGGTATTGTGACGAGCAACTAATTGTGACAATAACAAAGTGAGAATGAAAGAAATTATTTTTGTACATTTAGGGAACGCAGCTATGACGCATCACTCCATATATGGAATTTTATCATTTCCATTTTAAGAAGCTTGTTGTCATAACCGAACATTCCAGAACATAATGAATAAACCAATCAGATTCTTCCATTTACAAATACCTTTAATAATTAAGAACACTCTTTTTAAATATGTGAATTCATTCCTTGGAGTAAACTCAAAAATAGAAAATCATTCTTATATATCTTCTTAATCATTTCTTTTACATTTTATATAAGTTTTCATATTTCATCCAGCCATAATCCAAAAACAGACTCACAACAAATTCAAACAAATTGTTCCAATCTTAACAAACTCTGTGATTCAAATTTGTGTCTATCCGCAATTGACAGAATTCGGTGCTTGCAAACAAATCTAGTCCTATTGAAAATTGAAATTAGCACATGAATGTGCTTTTACAACAATGTTAAAGATGTCGAAAACAAATATTCATCCATACTTCACGAACAAATATTTACTTTACAACTTAACGTTATTGTCTTGGAACCTCTCAACCAATCGAAATCCCGTGTTAAAGAAATTATTCTGAAGATTAACGATTTTATTTTGTGTAATTGTTTCTTAATTTTAATTTTCTTTTACATAAACAGAGTATTGCGTGAAATTTTGCTCATTTGCGAAAAATGTTAATCAAAAATCATTTACAGTTGTTGGAAAAAATATATAAGAGGAAAGAAGGAATTGCCGATGCTTACAAAGTTGACGAGATTGATGTTGATTCCTATTTTTTCTACAATTTCTTGGACATTTGCGTTCAGAATGACAGAATAATCCGATTTAGTAAAGGATTCGAATATGCAACATTTTCCATTAAAAAATTCAAATATGATGATTATATTACGAAACAATCATTTGATTTATCGTCAGAGCTACACATTAACAAGTACGAAATTTTATTTATTTTGAATTCTGTTCCCGAAATTTTAGAACAGTACAGAAATCTAGCACAAGCGAACTGTATTCCAATTCCTGACCCCATAGCAATCACTTCATCTGTACAAAGCGCGTTGTTTTTTCATTATTATACAGATTACAATTCTGAAGGAGTAAAAATTCGATTTGGAATTCGGCTCCCAAATATATATATACAAAAGTTCTGTTCCAAAAATGGAATACTTTCCGAGATTGATTTAAAATTTAACGAAGTTGAACAAATTTATCAGAGCTTAACATTTTTGGTAAATTATGTCACTTCGTTCCCAATGAGCTATCCTTATTTATTAAACAAGTAGTCATATCATGTGATACATGTATTATTCAAAAACCATATTTGGTTTCTATTCACGCATTGATGTTCCTGCTTCGTATACGAGCATCATTTTATAACAAATTCTTCCATATTTGGATACATTAAATGATTTCCATTTCCTGTTTCGGTTACTAACGTCAGTTTTTCTACAAAATATTTCCTTCTTTGGTTACTTTGTTCTTATTGGACGGAATTCACTATAAATAGGAGCGACAAAGTTAGACTTCATCATTCTCTTTCATTTCCTCAAAATTAATTTCACCTCTGTTCCTCATCGTCCTGCTAACTATTCTTCAAAACTTTATACAATTGAGTTCCTACATTCACATTCTTCTTATCTACAGATCCTACTTCAGTTGTAACGTTTATCTGTTTCTAACTTAGATATTCTTTTTGTCCTTCTATAAAGTGAATTTTGTTGTTTTCTAACTTACTCTCTACTTGACAGTTTTCAATACGTTCATTTACAAACTGCTTTTGTTCCTAAAAAATCCACTTCTATCAACTCATCTGAACAAAATGGAGTTTACTGTGCAAAACAACAGTCTTCTGTACTCATTTTCCTTCACTGAGGAGACTGCTCGGATAAGTATTAAAGACTTATCAAACGGATTATATGAGTCTGTAATGACTTTACCCATCACTGTGTGGCATATTATTGAACACCAGCGACAACAGTTCGACACCTATCATCAGGGTCAGGTTCCAATTACGGAGAATCAGCTTGGAACTCAAGCGATGGGACACGAAGTTGCTGTTATTAGTGGGCACCACTATCTCCATGTTGCTGGGACAGAATTTCCACCTACCTACATCGCTGGCAACATTCAATATACTTTCCCTTGGGAAGAAGGGCAAATTCCCAACTCTTGGTTCTCTAGCCCGGATGTAAATCAAGTTTTGAGTTCAGTGGAGGAGTCAGGGAATTTGCTTCAAACTGTGTCAAGCTTTGATGGGAGCGAGCTAAGTGTTGATACTAGCACTTGGACATCAAATGAACAGCAGAACTTTGATCCGGCACAGTACTATGGTTCTACTGATATGTCGACTACTCCATCAATGACAACACCTTCCATAGAGGATGGAACGGCGCACAATCCAATTTTGCTGACTGATGAAAACTCAACAACTTCAATCAGCGTTCAACCAACTGATCCTCCAGTAATATTTGAACGTTCTAGACCTTTTGGGAATGAGATTCAAAACTTACCAGAGTATGTTGTGAGAACTCTGTTTGAATAGATTCGAGTTGGTACAATTTTGCAGCTTCATTTGTAATCGATCTTAACGGAAAAGTTGTATGTTGATTTATACATTTTCCTGGTGATGTATTTAAACATTCTTTATAATATAATTTTTCTCATGTGAGCTTTCTTTTCTAAACCAGTCCACAAGGATATAATCAAACAAAATTTTGAATTTTGAAACTTCGTTACAAAACTTGATATTTAACGGAAATAGCATTATCAAAACTCGACATTTAACAAAAGTTTTTGATCAAAAATTTGATATTTAAGAAAAAAAAACTGAGCAGAAATTTGATTTCTAAGAAAAAAACCTGTATGAAAACTCGATTTTTAAGTAGTTATAGAAAAAAAAACTTGTCATTTTACAAATTTAAAAATCTCTTCCTTTTTTGCGTTGAATTATACCGTAAACTGGTGAAAATCAGGAAAAAATTTGCGCTTTATTGTATCCAATTGGAAACTGTTTTTTGATATTTAAACAAAAAGATTGAATGAAAACTCGACATTTAACAAAAATTTCGTTGAGAAAACTCGACTTTTATTAAAATAAATTGTTCCAAAACCCAACAGTTAACAAAAATTTTTGTGAGAAAACTCTACTTTTAAAAGAATAATTTGTTACAAAACTTGACATTTAACAGATTAGAGGTATCAATTTAAACATTTAAGAAAAAGATTGTATAAAATGAGAAATTGAATTTTCTTGATTTTTAAACCAAATATAAAACTGATATTATGTAAATAATTGTGATGCAATTACAAATTTATTACTTTCTAATTTCAAGATATAACAGAGAATTATCAATTAAGCCATGGCCGTCTAACAAACAGTCAACAATTTTTATCAATTCACCCTCATATTTTGAGTTTTTAAGAGATTGAATTCTGTCCAGAAAAGAAGATCCCATTGTTTGTGTGCTTACATTTCTTTGTTCAGCGCGTAGTAGATGTCTCTTGAACTTCTTTCTACTCAATCTTTTTTTAGACACACTCGGTAGCTTCTCAACATATTTGTTCTCATAATTGTGTTGTACTGCTCTGTCTAACTGAGTAAAGACAAGTCCCGATTCTTCCAAAATATTGCCAAAAAATTGATGTTTATATAATGTATATAAACAATCAACTGTCTGATATAAATAGGAGAGATCTTCCAGTTTTTGAAGCAAGTCTCCGATGGAGAAAGAAATGAGAACAATGTGATATCGACAGGTTTTCAGGGGACAGAAACTGTTGTGTGAAGCAACAACATATTCACTTGTAAGAATATATGGTCTATAATCTTTGACAGATACAGATATAAACAACGCCTTTTCACAGAATTTTTTGTAAAAGTGTGGTAAAACCTGACACATAACTGCTGCCATTCTGTAATATTATTTAGTTCTAAAGAAATTGATTTCCTTATTTGAACTTAAATTCCAAATAAGGAAACTAATTTATTTATTAAAAATAAAACCAAATTCCAAATAAGGAAATCAACTTATAAATTATAAAGGAATTCAAATTCCAAATAAGGAAACCAATGAAATTGTTATGTGCAATTTAAAATCTCATTTGAACTATGAATCAATTCAAGAAACAGCGGATTAAGAAATTTCGATGTTTTACTTGTTCAAAATATTTTCGTCACTACTTCTCTCTAATGCAACACAGACGTGCTAAACACAAAGACTCTTTTTCTATAATGATTCAAAAGTTTTCTTTATTGAAAATTACTGATTAGAAATCCTTTTAAGGAAGAATTCTAAATAGACACATTTTTCTCTTCCTTTTTAGGAAATTGTGCGAAAACAATGATGTCATTAGCATAAAAGGAAATTCTGCGTTGTAGAGGCCCTTAATTTTTTAAGCAAATCATTTAATCAACTTCTCGCAGCTTACTCAAGTTACGTAAATGTCTCTCTCCAAAGTATCTCCTTGTTACTCGAGCGCTCCATCAATGTTTACAGATTCACAACCTAAATTGGGTACTGATTCCGTCCCATTTTATATTGACTTTGGTTCTCATCCAAACAGATTTGGGAGATTTACTGTGTCCCAAATATTTAGAAATGGACAAAATTACTCGGAACCAACTTTTCAAGTCTTTAAAAAAGATAAATGTGGAACATTTGAAAAGTACCAACAACTGAGAATTGGAGATTACGAATTCAAGAAATTTTGTCTTCTGAAGAACGATCTGCTGAATGGAGACTGGGAAATTCGAGAAAATCCAGCTCAATTTGAGAAGAACCCAAAAATGGAAGACGTGCTGCAACAATGTCACAAAGCAAGAGAGATCAGCATTGGAAAAAATCGAAGACTCTACGTTACCTTTATACAGTACGTTCAGGACAATCCAGCTTCAGTTTATGTCCAGATCCGACTATTTTGTCGCAAAGAGAGCAATGAGTTCAAGCAAGTGACTTACGTCAGCTATAAAATGGAAGAATTCAAGGAACTCATTGAAAATCTTAAAGACTTCTCTAATATTGAACAATGTACATTTCAATAACTACTGCTGCGCAATATTATGATGTGTTTTTTATATTGAATGATGAATATTTGGTGATTATATGTATTTGACTTTCAGTAAACATTTTTTCATTTGAAACTTTTTTCTTCTTAGAATGAGTTGGGATATTGGATGCTCTAGAAACATTTTCTTAAGTCTCAGAGATAAATCAAAAGTTTTTCACGTCAGGTTACATCACGAGCTTAAAAGGTATTCATATACAGTTCTTGAAGCGCAAAATTTTCCCAATTTGGATAATTTAGACGTAGAGTCCCAAATTTCTGAATTCAAGTGGGTTATTCATAATGGGCTGCGCAGAACAACTCTAACATATCGTTCTGACAAACAAGAAATTTCCATTTCTCAACATCGCTGGAACGGATATCAGTGGAGTTTTCTTACAAAGATTGATTTGAAAAAAGAGGAGTATAAAAATCTAGTAGATCATCTACCAACACTTCTTTCCTATATAGAAAATTACAAAAAGACTTGCATTATTTTGGACGAAACAACTCAGAGTTAATGAATATTGTTACTCTGGTAAACATTTTCAATTGTTACGGAAGCATACTTTCAATGTTCCCTACGAACGAAAAACGTAAAAACTGTTTTCTCGCAGCGTGTAAAATTTGGGACCGAAATGTCGGTTTGGACGAAATTGATCAAAAGTTTCCTCACGGAGGAAGAATTGGATATGGAAACTCTCTTTTGGACTTTTTCTTAGCTAGATCAAAAATTTTTCGTCTACATGCAATTTTACATGATTCTGCTGGAGCTGTGAAAACAACAACAGACGAAGGACCAGGTTATTGTTACATGCTGCCGCAATTACCCAGCTCCTGTCTTCTAGGTCATATAACTGGATTATTCTTTTGTCTCTACATCAAAGATTGTCATCCTCATATTTTTAAAATAATAGATTGTTAATCATTTGTCAATTATCTCAGCTAAAAAGAGGATGACTCTCGTTGTGTTTGATATTGAGTGCTTGGAGGGAACAGTTGTCAAGGAGCTGGGAATTTTCAAGGACGGAATTGTGTTAGGATATACATTCCTCCCACCGAATGACTACAAGCCAACATTTCAAGCAAAGTGGAACACAAAGAATTTACATGGAATAAACTGGAATAATGGAAAAGTTGATTACTCAGATCTTCCAACCATAATTCGTCAACATTGTTCTCCTACAACCGAATACTTTGCCAAAGGATTGGAGAAATGTAAAATCCTATCCAATTATTTGTGTAAGGATGTGGAAAATTTGGACGATTTTGGATGTCCAAAAGCCTCTAAGTTGATTTCCAACGAAGATACCATCTGGGAATGTAGTAACTACCCCTACCGACACAAGAAAACATTGCACTGTGCAGAGAAGAAAGCTTATGCTTATGGAACTTGGGTTCTTAATTTTTTTGACAAAATTTAATATTTGTAAAAATTTTTATAAACTTTGATTGTAATGTATCATATTGTCTTTTAATTAATTTTTAAAATCATTTTTTTCGCCTACAAAACATAGAAAAGTTGCTTCAAAAATGAGAAAGTTGAACAAATTTTGTCCTAGCGTTACACAGTTATTCTTCATTTCAATTCTGTCGTTTTTCTTAATTTTGAATTTATTCTCCTTTTTTATGCTTTCTGTCATTAATTCCTGTGAAGAGACAGTGTTTTGGCTATCGCTGTTGTTTGTTTCTTTTTTATGTTTAGAAGCTTATCTCATTTTTTTATTTATTTACATCACAATTCAGTTGAAACATTTTCTCTATCGTCTCAATGATTACGTTTAAATGAGTGAGCATACAGATAAAGGATTAAATTTGGGTAATTTTGTCTTTGATGATAATAATCAGGAACGACAATCATGGAAATGTTTTGGACAGACTTGTAATAGGTCTCTAGTCGTTTTTCTGTCCCAATTTTTTGTTATACTCGTAATTCTGGTCTGTTGTATAGTACGAATAACATTGGCTACAACGTGTGAAGAAACAACCGTTTGGATTGCAATCCTTTCTAGTACAGTTGGTTATATTTTACCTTCACCTAAATTATGAACAAGATAATTTCAACAAAAGAACGAATTTTTATTTCATTGTTTGGTCCAAGCGGATCTGGGAAATCTCATCTTATACATGAATGGTTAACAATTGGAAATTTTCAACCAGAGTTCGACAAAATTTACTACTTCTATCAACATTATCAATCTCTTTATGGTTTAATGTCTAAAGATGTTAAAAATATTGAGTTCATAGAAGGAGTTGACTTTGAGTTTATTCAAAACCTCCCAAATAACGGAACAAAGTATCTGTTAATTTTTGACGACTCTTGTGAGGAGATTTCCAGCTCTAAAGATTTCGTTAAAATTGCAACAGCTGGAAGACATAAAGGACTCAGCACAATATACATCAAACACAATTTATTTCATCAGAGTAGATTAGGAAGAGATATAGAGTTACAAAATACTCATATCGTCTTGTTCAAATCTCCTAGAGATGTACTGCAAATAAACACTCTGAGCCAACAGTTGGGATTAGGTTCACAATTAAAAGATTGGTATACCAAAGCAACTTCTATTCCTTATGGTCATTTACTTATTGATTTAACTCCCAAAACAGTCGACTCTCTTCGATTTTGTACAAATAGTGGATCGATTCCTTCAATTTTTTTCCTTCCACAACATAAACAGCAGACCACATTTTTGAGTGATGAGCACACAACATCTCTCTACTCTGACAACGTTCCAAAGTTATTCCCGGAACTTCAAAAGAACTTACCTAAAAAATTGTCCGAAAGAATTTATTCAGTTCCTAAACGAGTGCATCGTAAACATGCTCAGAGGAGAACTGCAAGATATTCAAAAACGAGACGTAAAAAAGTATCAAGACGAAATTCATCAGCTTATTCTAAAAAGAACTGGAATAAATAAAAGGAGAGCAATTTTAAGTTCAAGGAAAGGAATAGAACTTATATCAATTCTAACTCCGTCTATCATTAACCGTCTTTCTTGAAATGGAACAGTTTGTTTTGATTCCTCAACAGCTTTACGAACAAAAATTCAAATTACATGTGTATAAATTGGACGAGAGTGAGGAAAAAGTTAACTTCGTTCCACAAAATTTAGATTCTCTTCACAAGGACATCACCACTAACACAAAATCATTCAAAAACGAGTCAGTTGTAGATCAAATACTCAAATGTCCTCGAATCAAGCTGTCCCTCAGTGACTCCATTTTACTGGATGGAAGAGATACAAATGTAGCATTTACCGATTTTATTTACACATTGAAGAGAAAAAATATTGCATTTCCTGATATATATTACACAATACTTGATGCTACAGGGATAAGTCCGAGCAAAATTGTAAACAAGGATGCCAAAAGCAAAGACAGAGGGAGTTGGATCCCTTTCAAAATCTGAAAAAGCGAAACTTCAACGATTATACAAAGAAGGAAAAGCTGCATTTGGATCGGTTAGAAATCTTCAAAAAGCGAGCGGTTTATCAAGAGGTAAGGTTATTTCCTTTCTCCACACTAAAAATTCCTATACAAAATACCGTCAAGCAAATCGACATTTTAGACGATTACCTGCATTTGCAAAGCGGATAAATGAAATTTGGTGTCTTGATTTAGCTTTTATGGACAAATTGTCAGAGTTTAATAACGGAGTAAAGTATTTATTAATCTGCGTTGATGTATTTTCTCGTTTTGTCCGTGTTCAACCAATGAAATCAAAGTATTCTACAGATGCTGTAGCAGCTTTCAAAAAAATGCTACGAAAAAACAACATCCCACAAAAAGTATGGGTTGATCAAGGAACAGAGTTTGGTGGTGAATTTCGGAAATTTTGTGGAGAAAAGAAAATTAAAATTTATTCAACGAGAAGTGAAACAAAAGCTGCCGTAGCTGAGAGAGCTATCAGATCTTTGAAAAACATTATTTATCGCTTCATGGAAGAAAACGGGCATAAGTACCTTGTAAAAATGGGATCTTTCCTAAATACAATGAATAGTAGAGTAAATAGATCTACAGGTAAAGCTCCAAAGGAGGTAAAAAACAAAGACTTTTTATCAATCTTTTACAAAAATCCGATCAGACAATACAAAAAACCTCGGTTTAAAGTAGGGGATAAAGTACGAATTTCGAAATACGACATTCCTTTTAGAAAAGGATACAAGTCACAGTTCACGAGTGAAATCTTTGAAATTGTTAAGATTGCTACGTACAAACCTCCAACATACAACCTCAAGGGAGAGCAGGGTGATGAAATACTAGGAAAATTTTATGAACAAGAGCTCTCAAAGTGTATCATTTAGTGATGAACTCTTTTACGGTAGAGCTGGTTTCCAACGCATCCTTTGATTGTTATCCAAATAATACATTGAGTTCTTTTACCAATTTCCTTCCCGAACAGATTAACCTTGAAGGAGAATGGGAGGTGGCAATAACCGAACTATCATATCCGTCTTTGTACCAGAATATTACAGATGGAAAATTTTTCTATCTAGATGCTGCAACTCCAGATACAAAACCTTCCGATTATTATTCATTTGATGCAGGACTATATCCATCAATATCTGATATTGTGAACGAAATGAACAAACAAATTCAGGAAAGAGAAAAGTATGAGAAAACCCCAATCAAAATAAAAGTCAACAGAATTACACAGAGAATATCCCTAAGCCTTCCTAATGAAAACTCGTTACTAGTTATCTTCAGTACTGATCTCTGTCACGTATTTGGGTGTGAGGAAGCTGTTTACGGAATGGGTGTTTTTATGAGTGGTGCTGGACCACATTTTCCTAAATTTCCCTATGATATTGTTCGAATTCATACTCTCATGATATACAGTGATATTGTTGAATACAATATTGTAGGTGATACAAAAGCCGCGCTTTTGAGATGTATTCCGTTTATTTCTAAAATTAAGAATGGAGACATAATATCTACTGGACAATATATGAATTATCAAAACTTCCCAAATCTACAATTTAAAAAAATTCTTAAAAATTCTTTCCACAGCATTAAACTTGAGCTCCGCGACTCATACGGTGAAAAAGTTCCCTTCAATTCAGTAGGTGTAACAAGAGCTGTATTGATGTTCAGAAGAGCTTCAGACAATCATTTTTAAAATTAAGTTTACAAAAAATGGTTGCAGACAGTGATTTACCGTTTTTTCGTGGTTATTCAAGACAAAGGGGAAGAGGATTTGGAGCTTTAGCACAAACAATTGGGAGAACTGCAATTCCTTTTTTGAGACGATATGTTGTACCAGCAGCTAAAAGAGTTGGTGCTGACTTGATTGAATTAGCTGCGCCAGAAATCGGAAATGTATTAGCTGGAAGGAAAAAGTTCAAATCTGCAGCCACAGATGTTGGAAAGAAAACTTTACGTAAACAACTAGGAGGAGGAAAACCTAGAAAAAGACGTATTATTCGAAAACGCTCGCCAAAAATCAGTCGACGTCGTCGAACTAGGAGGGATATTTTTACCAAACTAAAATGAATACCAGATCAACAAATGACAGTAATTTCCGATATGGACACTTTACAAATTCTTGCTTGGAGATTTTTGACAAAATTCCGGTTTTGGAACCAATTGAATCATCCCATATTCAAGAAGTTTATCCCAGCACTTCATTGGATGAAAGCAGCATTGAATTTGAATTTGAAACAGATAGAAGTATTCATCTCGATATGAGAGATATTCATTTACAAATTAAAGTTGGATTACAAAAGGGAAGATTATTTGACGATTTCATGAAAAAAGAGGAGCATGGAAAACCAGATATGGGTATGACTTTCACTGATGATGATTTACAATATTTGACTCATGTCAACAACTTGTTACACTCTCTTTTCTCCAACTGCGAAGTGTATTTAAACAATCAACAAGTGTACAAGTCTAACGGACTCTATGGCCACAAAGCTCTGATATCCAATGAATTCAATGCTTCTACAATGAATAATGAAGGAATTTTGGCTTGTCATGGATACGAATTTGAGAAAGATCCTAGTGATTATGAAAAAAGTCCGTTCATAGATAGGGAAGAAGAGCTTTTGTTGAAAGATGGGGTTACCTTATATGGTAAACTTGCAATCGACTTATTTCAATGTGAAAAATTATTACTTCCAAATACAAAAATTAGACTCAAATTGATTCGAGCGAGACCAAATTTTTACATGATTTCCTACAATCCACATGTTTCCCTTAGAGTTCTTGACTGTTCACTTTTTACGAGACGTGTTGTCGTTAATGAGGTCTATCACCAGACAATCAAGTATCAACTAACACATCAACCAGCTTGCTATAATTTTATGGAGACAATTGCGCGAACATTTATTATTCCTTCTGGACAAAATCAATTTATTCAGGAAAATGTTTTCAATAATGCCCCAATCAGACGAATTGCAATAGCAATGAACACTAATTCAGCATTCACCGGACATTTTCAAGAAAATCCTTTTCATTATCGAAAGTTTGGACTGCGGGAGCTAAGAATTGTTCGAGGGGGGAGAGCTGTTGTCTCAATTGATACAACCAACAATTGTAGAGCTTATGTTACAACAATGAAGGCAATGAACTTCAACGAAGAAATTCCTGCGTTACCGAATGATTTCTTCACAGATCATTATGTGCTTGTATTCGATCTCACATCACTCCAAGATGCTGGTGAAAATGTTCATTATCCTGAACTCAGTGGGGAAGTCTTCGTTTAGAAATGTTCTTTGAACGTCCGCTAACCAATGTTACCGAGTTAATTGTTCTCGGAGAACGAATCTCAACAGTTAAAATTGATCAGTTTGGAATAGTTGCTAAGAATGTCTGAAGAACTCTGCATTAATCAAGATTTTTTAATTTTCTTCTCAATTTTTTATGGTTTTTATATTATTGCCTTCTGCGTTGGAACATTTGTTGGATATGTACTTTCATCGCCCAGTTGCAACCCTTTTCACACTATAATATCAAGATAGGGAATGGATGAAAATTGGGGTAGACCTACTCCAAACTTATATGTATACCTTATTTGTGCAGTATTCCTGGGACTTTTAATCATCATTATTATCTTTCATCCCGATGTCACAGGTAATAGTGAAGACAGAGTAAGTAAATCTACAGGAGATCTGATACGTAAATTTCCCCAATCTAAAGATTGTTGCTTTATTGAAAAGAACGAATCATTTCAACTTGATTGTAATGTGAGAAATCCCTGTTCAAACGGAGCTTGCGAATTGAAACAGAAGATTATTTGTCATGGATAATCAATCTCTTCAACAAATTATTGAACGCATTCCTGAGCTAAAATTCAAATACATTGGATCGTTTCCAGCAGATTTCATTCCAAATTTACCCAAATTCAGCTTTGCAATCATTAACACTGCTTCGAGTAAAGAAGTCGGTGAACATTGGATATTGATTGCTCGACTCAACAGAAGTTACTATTATGCGGATTCTCTGGCTCGATCAGTAACACATTACAAATTTTTAGGTAAAAAGTACCAAAAAATAATACATCGACCACTTCAGAAGATGCAAAATTTGTGTGGATTCTACGCAATTTTTGCAGCATTTCAACTATTTAAGTTTTTCCAAACCAACTTGAACAATATTCATGATGTACACGTGTTAAATTTTATAAGTAACTATATGTAGTAGTGTTCATTTTGGAATTTAGTAAGCTGAAGTTAATAAAGTCGATAGTATATGTTTCTCGTAACTGTTTCTCGTGAGTTTTCTAAACTTTTTTTATCGAACTTTATTAACCACTCGGCTAAGTGTACCTTGATGTTCATTGAAATTTATACAGTTTATTGTAAATGATTGAGTAATTTTGTATTTTGATGCTCATAATTTGTACTGTGTCTGTCATTTTATACTATTTTAATTCATTTTTTTCTTTTATTTAACATCTTTTTTCAAATAATGTACAAAAAATAATGCATATATGCATGTAATTAGCAAGATGGCGCAGTGGGAGCGCGCTGGGCCCATAACCCAGAGGACGGTAGATCAAAACTACCTCTTGCTATCTTGACTTTTTCCAATTAATGAGCGCGCAAAAGACATTTATTACACAATTGATTCAAACAATTAGGGGAACAATCTTTGCAATTGACCTAAAATTTGTAAACAAAAATTCAACATGTCACATAATTACCCCTCAGATAACTAGGGTAATTGAAAACCCCCACCAATTAATTTCACAATTTAATAACATAAAAGTTGTAAACAAAATTCAACCTGTCACATAATTACCCCTCACATAATTACAGCAATTAATTACCCACGCCAATTCTATTGTTCTCAAGTAAACACTTAATAACTACACAAACATTGATTTTTTCCCCTCAAAATTTCAGCCTATCAGGAGCGTCTCCGAACCTACCCCCCACATTTGCACCGACTATACTACTCTTAATACATGTCGACGGCTATAACTAATCTTAATACATGTCGACGGCTATAACTAATCTTAATACATGTCGGCGGCTATAACTAATCTTAATACATGTCGGCGGCTATAACTAATCTTAATACATGTCGGCGGCTATAACTAATCTTAATACCTGTCGGCGGCTATAACTAATCTTAATACATGGCGGCTATACCCAATCTTAATACATGGAGATTCTATTCCTAATCTTAATACATAGAGATTCTATTCCTAATCTTAATACATGCAACCTATACCTAATCTTATTACATTAAGACCGCTATACCTAATCTTAATACATGCTAATTCATTCCCTATCTTAATACGTTAGGGAGGTCCCAAATCCCGAAAAATACGCTATACCCTATCTTAATACATGGGGGACCTCACCCCCCCCCCCCCCCCGGGGAGTGTAGCTCACTATATTACTACTTCTGTTTTTATCTCTGCAAAATCTCTTAGGTTTTTGATTAATCGTTTTGGGTTGTTATGGGTCACAATTTTAGAACAGACCTCTGCAAACTGTATAGTTAGGGCTGCAATTGAGTCTCCAATGGAATGCTTATTGACTGTCCCTGACCGCCATCTTCCTACATGCTAAATCTTTTACAGATTTTGGAAGTTTGTGATAAATAGCGAGAAAAAGGTTTTAAACATTTTGTTGTTGCACTATGAGAATGCCTTCCATGCCCACACTGAAAGAATTCTAAGCAGAATTAGTCTATCCTGTTTTGCTGAAATTATCAGATCTATTTTGATTGGCATATACCTAGACCAGACAAAAAAATATGAAATCCAAAACGCTCCATTATTAAAACCAATTAAGGGTTACTGCTATAAAAAAAACATGAAGATACCTAGTTCAGATCTAAACCTTTCCGTTTAATTAGTTCTTTCCACTGCTTCAAATATACATTAACACTTGTTTCTATCAGATTTCACGTCTTTCAACTATGGTTTATGTAACAGGATCAACAATTTCGAATGATTAGAATCTCAGCGGTACTTTTGTTTTCAACTTCAACCTAAGACTCCAGCGGAAAAATTTGCAAATCAGATTTGGGTGTTTGGTGCTGAGTAATTTCTCCAACATCCTTTGATCTCCTTGAAAAAAATATCCGTGATTTCCGGGCTCACAGCAAACGCAGGAAAATGGTAGACTAGCCGTTTCATCTCTCGGCAGAGACGTATTGAATTATAAAGGAAGAATTTCTTTTCTGTTATACGTAATTTCACACCGTATCCTCAGTAAAGAACAAGCAGAAACATTAACGACATTTTATACATTTCTTAAGATGTTTTGAGTTATCCATTGAATTTTTGAGGCTCAAATGTTGTTGGTTTTAACTGTTATTGGTCTCAAATAACCAACGTGTTTTGAAAAAACGTTTCTTGATTTAACGCTTTTTTGAAAAAACCTCCAAATCTTTGTTAGAGAAGTTTTGTTCAATTAAGTCCAGATATTTCAATAGGCCTACGCATTATAACTGAGCAGTTATAGACTTCAGTTTTTGAGAATGCGGTACCCGAACAAGAATTAGAACGAAAAGGCAGTATCCGACCAAAATAGCCTACAACATGGCTTGAGCTCAAATTTAGAGAGCTGTATGTCATTATCGCGACACCAATTACTCAAGCTGGCTATTTGTTCTACAGAAACTGTTAAACTTGATTTTGCTGGGCCCAACTTCTCCCTGGTTTTAACAACTAACCCAAACAAAAATTTTCGCGAGTAAGTTTACTGAATTATTTTGGTTGAGCTCTAATCAAACATTTATTTGAAAAAATATTTTTTCATGATTTCATATTTTTGAAATTATCTTGCAATGATTCTGTTTTTATCTCTGCAAAATCTCTTAGGTTTTTGATTAATCGTTTTGGGTTGTTATGGGTCACAATTTTAGACCAGACCTCTGCAAACTGTATAGTTAGGGCTGCAATTGAGTCTCTAATGGAATGCTTATTAACTGTCCCTGACAGCCATCTTCCTACATGCTAAATCTTTTACAGATTTTGGAAGCTTGTGATAAATAGCGAGAAAAAGGCTTTAAACATTTTGTTGTTGCACTATGAGAATGCCTTCCATGTCCACACTGAAAGAATTCTAAGCAGAATTAGTCTATTTTGTTTTGCTGATATTATCAGATCTATTTTGATTGGCATATACCTAGACCAGACAGAAAAATATGAAATCCAAAACGCTCCATTTTTAAAACCAATTAAGTGTTACTGCTATAAAAAAAACATGAAGATAACTAGTTCAGATCTAAACCTTTCCGTTTAATTAGTTCTTTCCGATGCTTCAAATATACATTAACACTTGTTTCTATCAGATTTCACGTCTTTCAACTATGGTTTGTTTAACAGGATCAACAATTTCAAATGATTAGAATCTCAGCGGTACTTTTGTTTTCAACTTCAACCTAAGACTTCAGCGGAAAAATTTGCAAATCAGATTTGGGTGTTTGGTGCTGAGTAATTTCTCCAACATCCTTTGATCTCCTTGAAAAAAATATCCGTGATTTCCGGGCTCACAGCAAACGCAGGAAAATGGTAGACTAGCCGTTTCATCTCTCGGCAGAGACGTATTGAATTATAAAGGAAGAATTTCTTTTCTGTTATACGTAATTTCACACCGTATCCTCAGCAAAGAACAAGCAGAAACATTAACGACATTTTATACATTTCTTAAGACGTTTTGAGTTATCCATTGAAGTTTTGAGGCTCAAATGTTGTTCGTTTTAACTGTTATTGGTCTCAAAAAACCAACGTGTTTTGAAAAAACGTTTCTTGATTTGACGCATTTTTGAAAAAACCTCCAAATCTTTGTTAGAGAAGTTTAGTTAAATTACGTCCAGCTATTTCAGTAGGCCTAAGCATTATAACTGAGCAGTTATAGACTTCAGATTTTGAGAATACGGTACCCGAACAAAAATTGGAACGAAAAGGCAGTATCCGACCAAAATAGCCTACAACATGGCTTGAGCTCAAATTTAGAGAGCTGTATGTCATTATCGCGACACCAATTACTCAAGCTGGCTATTTGTTCTACAGAAACTGTTAAACTTGATTTTGCTGGGCCCAACTTCTCCCTGGTTTTAACAACTAACCCAAACAAAAATTTTTGCGAGTAAATTTACTGAATTATTTTGGTTGAGCTCTAATCAAACATTTATTTGAAAAAATATTTTTTCATGATTTCATATTTTTGAAATTATCTTGCAATGATTCTGTTTTTATCTCTGCAAAATCTCTTAGGTTTTTGATTAATCGTTTTGGGTTGTTATGGGTCACAATTTTAGACCAGACCTCTGCAAACTGTATAGTTAGGGCTGCAATTGAGTCTCCAATGGAATGCTTATTAACTGTCCCTGACAGCCATCTTCCTACATGCTAAATCTTTTAGAGATTTTGGAAGCTTGTGATAAATAGCGAGAAAAAGGTTTTAAACATTTTGTTGTTGCACTATGAGAATGCCTTCCATGTCCACACTGAAAGAATTCTAAGCAGAATTAGTCTATTTTGTTTTGCTGATATTATCAGATCTATTTTGATTGGCATATTCCTAGACCAGACAGAAAAATATGAAATCCAAAACGCTCCATTTTTAAAACCAATTAAGTGTTACTGCTATAAAAAACATGAAGATAACTAGTTCAGATCTAAACCTTTCCGTTTAATTAGTTCTTTCCAATGCTTCAAATATACATTAACACTTGTTTCTATCAGATTTCACGTCTTTCAACTATGGTTTATGTAACAGGATCAACAATTTCGAATGATTAGAATCTCAGCGGTACTTTTTTTTTCAACTTCAACCTAAGACTCCAGCGGAAAAACTTGCAAATCAGATTTGGGTGTTTGGTGCTGAGTAATTTCTCCAACATCCTTTGATCTCCTTGAAAAAAATATCCGTGATATCCGGGCTCAGAGCAAACGCAGGAAACTGGTAGACTAGCCGTTTCATCTCTCGGCAGAGACGTATTGAATTATAAAGGAAGAATTTCTTTTCTGTTATACGTAATTTCACACCGTATCCTCAGTAAAGAACAAGCAGAAACATTAACGACATTTTATACATTTCTTAAGATGTTTTGAGTTATACATTGAAGTTTTGAGGCTCAAATGTTGTTGGTTTTAACTGTTATTGGTCTCAAATAACCAACGTGTTTTGAAAAAACGTTTCTTGATTTAACGCTTTTTTGAAAAAACCTCCAAATCTTTGTTAGAGAAGTTTTGTTCAATTAAGTCCAGATATTTCAATAGGCCTACGCATTATAACTGAGCAGTTATAGACTTCAGTTTTTGAGAATGCGGTACCCGAACAAGAATTAGAACGAAAAGGCAGTATCCGACCAAAATAGCCTACAACATGGCTTGAGCTCAAATTTAGAGAGCTGTATGTCATTATCGCGACACCAATTACTCAAGCTGGCTATTTGTTCTACAGAAACTGTTAAACTTGATTTTGCTGGGCCCAACTTCTCCCTGGTTTTAACAACTAACCCAAACAAAAATTTTCGCGAGTAAATTTACTGAATTATTTTGGTTGAGCTCTAATCAAACATTTATTTGAAAAATTTTATTTTCATGATTTCATATTTTTGAAATTATTTTGCAAAGATTCTGTTTTTATCTCTGAATAATCTCTTAGGTTTTTGATTATTCGTTTTGGGTTGTTATGGGTCAGAAATTTAGACCAGACCTCTGCAAACTGTATAGTTAGGGCTGCATTTGAATCTCCAATCGAAGGCTTACTAACTGTCCCTGACATCCATCTTCCTAAAAGCTATTTTTTTAAACAAATTTTCAAAGCTGGTGATAAAGAGCGAGAAAAAAGGTCTTTTTCGGTTCGTTGTTGCACTTTGAGAATGCATTCCATATCCACACTGAGTGAATATTAACCGGATTTAGTCTATTTGGTTTTGCTGAAATTATCAGATCTATTTTGTTTGGCATATACCTAGACCAGAAAAATTTGAAATCCAAAACGCTTCATTATTAAAACCAATTAAAGTGTTACTGCTATAAAAAAAAACATGAAGATAGCTATTTCAGATCTAAACTTTTCCGTTTATATAATTCTTTCCAACGCTTTAAATATACATTAACACTTGCTTCTAGCGGAATATAAGTATTTCAACTATGGTTTATTTGACATGAATAATAATTACAAATGATTAGAATCTCAGCGGTACTTTTGTGTTCATTTTCAACCTAAGACTCCAGCGGAAAAATTTGTAAACCAGGTTTGGGTGTTTGGAGCTTTATTTCTCCAAAATGCTTTGATCTCCTTGAAAAATATATCAGTGATTTCCACAAATACTCAAGGTACCGGGAGACGAAAAAACTTTTAAAATATTGGATTACAAAAAATTGTTCGTTTAATAACTCTTTTTATTTGCTGAAAAGTTTTTATTCGCTAAAAAGTTCGAATTGGTATTTTTTCTAGAAAGCTGTGTGGAAAATTGAATCCCCTTGTGTATTGCCTTTTATATTCTAAAGCT
Source organism: Convolutriloba macropyga (assembly GCF_964194025.1). NCBI lineage: Eukaryota > Metazoa > Xenacoelomorpha > Acoela > Convolutidae > Convolutriloba > Convolutriloba macropyga. The sequence continues at coordinate 24,564 of NW_027451657.1, forward strand.
TATGGCCAACAGAGACACAATTGAGGTGGTGTTAAAGAGTCTTGTTTTTCGATGCAAAACCTAAGTTCACTGCCACGAAATTTTGTTTAACGTTTCTTCAAAACAACGTTTCTTGAAAAAAACCCTGAGTTGATTTGCGTCCTATGAAATTCTCAACCCTGACTATTACCATCCCTTCTTAACCACTTTTTTCAAAAATGGAGGTGATAAAAGCCTTTACCTGAAAAACAACCTCAATTTGGAAAGAACCTTGCCACAAATAATCTATAGATTTTTAGTTTTGTAGTACAAATGTGGACAAACAAAGTATTGCTATCTTTTGTATACATTCTTTCAAATGCTACAGTCACCAAATGTTACGGATCACCAAAGTGTACTTGCAAAAGTTGAGACAACTGCTACAATAACCAGTCATGTTTGGAGTAAATTTTTGGAAAAAATGTTTTCAAAGAGGCACATGCATTTCCAGATGAAAAACTAGACGAAATATCTACAGAAAATATAAAACTTGACAAACAACTCTCTAGTCTACTAATAAAACTTTCAAACTTTGTCCCATGAAACATTGAAATAGTGCTATTAGAAAAGGTGGATAGATTAAAAGTTAAAACAGAAGTGGCTAAAGAGAAACAGTAAAGGCGAAAAATGATTGAACTGAATTAAAAAAGAACAAATTTACATACAATTAGCAATGTTTTCTTGTAAAAAAATTAATGAGGAAAAAGATGCATTTTTTATGAAAACAGAAAATACAGCGTAAGTAGAAAAAAATAATGTAATTTTTCAGTATTTGCTGCCAGTTAATTGAAAAAAAAAACACAAAAAAACAAACCTTGACAAAATTCACAAGGTTTTGTTTTTTAATCAATTTTTGTAACATATTGGAAAAACTTTCTTATTCGAAATCTCAAACAAGCTACGTCAGATGACCAACAACTCCTTCTTCTTCTGATAAATAACCGATAAAGAAAAAGAAGGCTTGCTCAAATCACTGCATAGATTGCTATGGCTTGAAACAAATGTTAGCAGTTTTTGCATTTTTTTAGACTGTTCTTCATAGATGCATCATTTATGGTTGTTTTTCTGATGATTGAAAGGTTGCAAAAGTGTTACTAATGCACAGAAAAGGTGAAAAACACAAACATTCTAACTAGAGACCAATCTCATCATTGACAATTTTTTGACAAGTTTGTCTATAGCAGATTAGTGTAGTTTTCTGGTCGTTTTGAGATAATGAATAAAATCAGTTCGGTTTCCTGAACAAACGAAGCTCGGTTTATGTCATTAATACTTTGGGTGAAAAAATACTTCCAAAATTGTAAAAACAGAAACAAAACGCTTTGTTGCATATTTCTTGGCTAAAAGAAAATTTTTGACATTGATGATGTCTATAAATAATCGGGAAAAGTTTATCGCTACGATTTGGCAAGGAATTGCGCAAAATAATCGAATTGTGTCTCAGAAATCGAAAAAATAACTTCAGAATTAGAATTAAGAATTTGTTGTAGTTAGTGGAGATTGGCTGGTCTAAAGGGTCTTCTCTTCGACCATTTTCATTTGTTTTACGACATCAAATCAACGCATCAGGACAAAGACCTGATTCTCTATGTTGATGACAAAGTTGTTGTAACGGGAATTTCGGACAAAAAACTAGTTCAATATTGATCAAACACGAAAAAACGTTCAGCCTAAAACTCGCTTTGAGAGGTAATTTATTATTGATTGGCAAACGATTGAATCTGTGAAATATTTCAAAACTTAATTGTGGTTATTGTTAATTGATTAAATTTTCGACACCATTTATTCCACATTGAACAAGGCTCGGTCACATTCTGTCATTCTGTGGCTTGGTCACCGGCTAAGAAAAAAATTAATATCCTGTGAGTTATTTCAATTTTTTAGAGGTTTCATTAGGCCAATTTTACAATATGGAGTTTTTATCAATGGCGCAACACTAAATACCTATTTAAATATGGAAAAAGTAACAGCAGGTTTAATTTAAATTGCCTTCCGGACACAAAATTTTGATTTGCTCGGATCTTAAGTGCGAAAACAAATTTCACGCTGTTAGGGAACTACATAAATACAAACTTTCAAAGTTTTTGTTTGTGTTCTTGGCGAAGATTGCAAATTTTGAACACTATCAAGATTTGGTAACCAGCCGAGAAAAAATGCTTGAAATGTAGGATCTTAAAAAGTTTTAACCAACAATCGATCGACTGTGAAAAATTGTTTGCATAATAGAATAAGAAAACATTGAAACTTAGTTTTAAATATCAAAATTATGTGTGTAGTTAAGGTAAAAGGTCTCAACGAGCACGAGACACGTAATCTGCCGCATAATTTTTTAAACGATTAAATTTTGGAAAATTATCAAATAATGGGAATGGTTTTACCTAACTAATTACAAAAAAAATTGTTTCGGTTTTTTTCTCAAGATTTTTTTATCGATAATAGTCACCTAAAAAATAATTTTTTCTCCAATTAATGTGCTTGAGTACAAGTATATTTATAACTAGACTCTACGGACTATCATGCTACAGCGTGGCCATAATTTGTCCAATTGTTACTTAGTTTGACAACCAAGATATTACAACATTTTCGGTTTTTCCGAAATGTTTGCAGGGTACTCTATTTCTGGATGTCGTGGTCGCCTTGGCAACCAGCTGGGAGTGGTGGCACTGGGAATGCAGATGCACTTGAGATTCGGAATCAGACTTCTTATCGACCCTTTTCAGTACAGAATATTAAACGACGTATTTGACATGGAACAGATATGCAAACGAGATGGTTCAAGTTTCTGTATGCGGATTCCTAAAGGTCAGGCTACAAAGCTATATAAATTGACCCAATTGCATGCATGTTAACGACACCTAAATTTAATTTAACACAGCTTAATTTTAACATAAATGTTAAAATTTCCGTAAATTTTACCTTAACTGGTAAGGTAAATTCTACCTTAATGTATTAATAACTTAACTCAAAAATTAACTTAAAACTTAACTTAAATTAACTGAAAATTCCCTGAAAATTTTTAGGGGTACTACCTCAAATTTTACTTTAAAACTTACCTTAAAAGTACCTTAACATTCCTCCTAACTGTTAATTAACAGTTAAGAGGAATGTTATGGTACGTTTAATGTAAGCTTTGAGGTAAAATTTGAGGCAGTACCCCTTCAATTTTTCAGGTAATTTTCAGGTATTTTAAGATAAGTTAAGGTCAGCCAAAATTACGTTAGCTTTGCAGTAAGTTAGGGTGATTTTTCAGGTAGATTTAGCTTAAATAATTTTATTGTGGAAACTAATTTTTAACAATGAAATGCTCGCAATCATTTTTGCCATAATAATGGCGCAATACAAACAAACTGCTTGAATTTCTCCCAATATAACACCAATTCCTTGACGATGTATAGTAATATAATATGGAGAAGACATTTTCCTATAAACTAATTTTTGTGGACTAGTGTCATTTGGAAAAGAAAATGGTTTACTCGAGCCACACTTCAAGACGCTCATCTGAGGCGCAAAAGACTGATTCTTCTTTGATGTATGCGATCCGTCCGTAAATGGAAGGATTAACAAAATATCTGTAGTCATAACAATGCCTGAAAAATCCATTTATTTAGCACAAAATCCAATTTTAAAGCTAAAGTTTGAAATTGTTTCATTCATTTAATGGTCATTCTCTTTTGTCCATGAAAGGCTGGTCAAAACAAACAAACATAAAACAATTGCTTATGGGAAAAACATCTCATATAAATTTCAAATAAAGTTGGATCCAAGCGATTTGTATTCTCTTTCTTTGCATAAAATTAAATACTGCAACATTTTGGATAATCATCAGCTATTGAATTCTATATTTCAAAAAATAATCTTATTCTTGTGGTGTAGGCGCCTCGGGGCCTACACCACCTTTTTTAATTGGTTTTTTTTTCATGCAAATTCAGAGAATCTAAGACCTTCTAGAATCTGAGATATTAACGTTTTTTGGCCCATGATCCAAAAGCACTTAGTAAAGTTTCCCCCACATTTTAAAATCATTCATTTTTTCTTTTATTCCTGGGGGAAAGGCTTGAGAGACACAGTGGCTCCGTTGTTTTTCCTCTCCTTATTGCAACATTCTCAGTGTAACTTTCTTTTCAAATTTTGTCTTTGTTAATGTACGTGAATTACTTAATTTTGCTTTATTTGAAAAAGTAAATTCTTGTTCTTCTTCTTCCTTTGATTGACTGTTTAAGCTGACTGAACTTCAATTGATTTTTTGATCATTCTTAAAAAATCATTCTGTCCAAGCTAACTTTTTAAGCGAAAACTGGTATGACCAAATTCTCTTCTGTCCGATTAAAATTATATCTTTTCAAAAAACATGATTACGGGAACCATTTAACATTTTCTGTATTTTCTAAAGGTTTTTCTATATTTTCTACATTTTCAATATAAATTCTATAGAAAGATTAATATGGACATTTTCTGCAGAAGCAATTGGTTGTGTAAAAATGTTACTTTTACCGTTATTAAAAATTATAGATCTAAGACAATTTTCTTAACGGCTGGGATATGCCTAAGTGTTAATTGGTCTTACCCTACTTTCTTTGGGGGAACCATTTGCTCAGCTGAGTTTTTTGTGCCGTCAATTGTGAACGATCGATAAATGCCTCGTAGAGAGTTGTAAAACCCGCCAAACGTCGGACATTTTATTTCAAAATTCTGCTTAAAATTGGTTTTTGAAAAATTTGAATCAATGAGATATCGGGATTTAAAGGTTTTTGAGAACGCTTGATATGTAACGTGATTTTGTCATTTTAGTTCACTCTCAATTACAGACCAGTCAGCCTTCACGCCACAGTTCTATTATTGAGAAACCTGAATTACATAAGATTGAGGATTGAGGAACGTCGTTTTTGTTCTCAGATAAAAACTCAATCTTTTCATGGCTCCGCAATGATTTGTTGAACAATTAATGACATTTTAAACTCTGTCTGATTTTGTTTTTGCTGTAGTCATATGACTTGCTCCCATTAATCAGTGGTTTAACTGGTTTCCTAAAAATTTATTAACAGTTAGAAAAATTGTTAAGATACTTTTAAGGTTTTTAAGGTGAGTTTTAAGGTATAAGTTAAGGTGACTTGTCAGGTAAATTTACCGTATTTAATTATAAAACTTATAAAACTTATGAAACTTACAAAAATTGCTCATGGGGATAATGTGTCTCACATGAGTTTCAAATTTGTGGTAAGACAAGTTGGATCCAAGGAAAGTTATTCTGAAAAAAATTTTCCGCTTTTGTTGTGACACGTTGTGTTATTATGTATTCTTTTTCTTTTCTTAAATTTAAATACTTCAAAATATTGAATAATCGTCAGCTAGTGAGTTTTTTATTTGAAAAAAAGTTGGTGGTGTAGGCGCCTCGGAGCCTACACTAGCTTTTTTTACTTGGGTTTTTTTCATGCAAAATAAGAGCATCTAATAGCTTATAGAATCCGAGATATTGACATTTTTTGTCCCATGATACCAAAAGCAATTAGTAAAATTTCCCTGATTTTTTGAAATAAATAATTCATTCATTTATTATTTTTTTCCTGGGAAAAAGCTTGAGAGCCACAGTGGCTCCACTGTTTTTGCTCTCCATATTGCCACAATCTCAGTGTAATTTTTTTGATGTTTTTTCTTTGTTAGTGTATTTGATTTACTTAATTTTTCTCTATTTGAAGAAGTAAATTCTTCCTCTTCTTCTTGTTCCTTTGATTGACTGTTTAAACTGACTGAATTTTAATTGATTTTTATCACTTTTCTTGGCTTAAAAATATCTTTCTGTCACGGCTAACTGTTTAAGCGAAAACGGGTTTGACCAAATTCTGTTCTGTCCGATTAAAGCAATATCTTTTCAAAAACCTGATTACGGGAACCGTTTAACATTTTCTGTATTTTCTAAAGATTTTTCTATTTTGTTCTACATTTTTAATAAAAATTCTATAAATATATTAATTTGGCCCTTTTTCTGCAGAAGCAGTTGGTTATGTAAAACTGTTACTTTTACCGTTATAAAGTTTTATAGATCGAATATCAGTTTTCTTAACTGCCGAGATGTGCCTAAGTGGAAAAGGCTCTCAGCCTATTTTCGTTGGGGGATTCATTTGCTCAATTGAGTTCTTTGTGCTGCTAATTGTGAACGATCAATAAATGCATGGTAGAGAGTTGTAAAAACCCGCCAAGCGTGGGACATAAAATTTTAAAATTATTTTTAAAGTAGATTTTTGAAAAATTTGAATCAAAGAGATATCGATTTTAAATGTTATTGTGAACGCCTGATGTGTAACGTGAATTTGTCATTTTAGTTCACTCTCAATTACAGACCAGTCAGTCTTCACGCCTTAGTTGTATTATTGAGAAAACTGAATTACTTTAGATTGAAGGTTAGGGAACGTTGTTTTTCTTTTTAGATAAAAACTCAATATTTTCATGTCTGGGCAATGATTTGTTGAACCATTTATAAATTTTTAAACTCTGTCTGCCTTTGTTTTTTCTGTAGTCATATGATTTACTCCCCCTTAATCAGTGGTTCAACTGGTTTCCTAAGAATTTCTTAACAGTTAGGAGAAAACTTAAAAAATACTTTTAAGTTGAGTTTTAAGGTATAAGTTAAGATGAATTTTCGGTTAATCTTACCTTAATTAGTTATAAAACTTATAAAGTTTATGAAACTTACAAAAATTGCTTATGGCCAAAATGCATCTCGCATAATTTTCAAATTTGTGATAAAAAATTTTGGATCAAAATCAAAATTATTCTAAACTTTGGATCAAAAGCAAAATTATTCTAAAAAAATCTTTTGGTTATGTTGTGACACGTTCTGTTGATTTGCATTCTCTTTGTTTTTATTAAAAAAAACCCCAACATTCTTTATAATCATCAGCTACTGAATTTTATATTTGAAAAATAATGTTTTTCGGGTGGTGTAGGCGCCTCGGGGCCTAAATGACCTTTTTACTTGGGTTTTTTTCATGCAAAATAAGAGCATCTAAGACCTTCTAGAATCCGAGATATTAACGTTTTTTGGCCCATGATACCAAAAGTTTTTAGTAAAATTTTCGCCGAATTTTTGAAAAAATAATTCATTCATGTATACTTTTAATCCTGGGGAAAAAACTTGAGAGCCACAGTGGCTCTATTGCTTCTCCTCTCCTTATTACCATATTTTGTTTTATTTGGAGTGTTTAATTTTTCTTTTTCCTCTTCTTCTTCTTTCGGTTGACTGTTTAAACTGACTGAATTTTAATTGATCTTTTTTCTTGGCTAAAAGACAAATCATTCTGTCCAAGCTAGCTTTTGGGGCAAAAAAATGTATGACTATATTCTGCTGGCGCCATTAAAGCAATTTATTTTCAAAAACCTGATTTTGGGCGTCATTCCACAATTTTCTATATTTTTGAAAAAAAATTATGGATTGATTAATTTGGTCCTTTTTTGCAGGAGCAGTTGGTTATTTATAAAAGTTACTTTTACCGTTATTAAAAATTATAGATCTAAAATCAGTTATCTTAACAGCCGGGATATGGCTAAGTGTTTATTGCTCTTACCCTACTTCCGTTGAATAGTGTGGAACATATTATTTAAAAAATTTTTTTAAATTAGTTTTTGGAAAATTAGGTCAAAGAGGTATCGGGTTTTAAAAGTTTTTGTGAACGCTTGATACGTAACGTAATTTTGTCGTTTTAGTTCACTCTCAAATACAGACCTGTCAGCCTTCACACCACTGTTCTATTATTGAGAAAATTGAATTACTTTAGATTGAAGGCTACGAAACGTCTTTTTTTGTTTTCAGATGATAACTCTATCTTTTCATGGCTCCGCAATGATTTGTTGAGCCGTTAATGAATTTTAAATTCTATCTGACTTTGTTGTTTTCTTCAGTCATATGACTTACTTCCATTAATCAGTGGTTCAACTTGTTTCCTAAGAATTTGCAGTTAACCTATCAGATTTGTTGAGTTAACACTTATGAATCTGGTGAGGTGATCTTCAGTACACTTGATGGAAAAAAATTATTAATTTCTTGAACTTCAACGAATTGTTGTCTGAATTCAGTCTAATTGTAGCATCATTCTAAAAAGTACAGGTCCAATTCGTTTTATATGGAAATGGAGAATATTGGTTTTGAGTGTTCTATGATTCAACTTTTATTTCCACCCTACAAATTCACAAGTTTTCAGAAAGTTTTCTTTGTTGTCCCGATTTGATGTTCTTCTATGCTCTCTTGTAAACAAATACGTAAATGTCAGGTTCCATTGAATGAAGAGTGTATCGTAAAAACATACAAATCTTTTAACGGAACTCCTTATATGTTGTTTGGCTTCGAAACTGTTCACCCGAATTGTTCAAATAATTTTTTTTGCCAGTTTTTTTTCCTATTTACCTGTGATTAAACACAGGTCTTACCGATTTTGCATGGAGGTATATGGGAACTAATTTAAAGCCTTCAGTTGATTGCTATTGATTTTAAAGACAATGAAATTATTTGTTTTTTTTTAAAAAAAGTTTTTCTGAAGTATGCCCCGAAAAGTTCTTCTTTCAATTAACTTGTAAAATAGTCTGATTATTAAACTTCCCATCATCTACCATGTTACGAGAAAAATCATCTCTGAACTGGTTTTATGTTTTAGCTGTTGGTTTGTTTTTACTGATTTAACAAAGTTGCATGAAATACTTTATGAATTGGAAAATAACTGACTATGGTTCGCATTTATCTTGTGTGCTTTTTTTCTTTTTCGTATCTTGTCACTTTAAAAAAGATGTGTTCTGTGGATTTAATAGAGGTATAATTGAACGTCTGTAGTGGAGTACTTGTGGGTTTTACGGCTTCAACCACGTTTTCTTACTATCATTATCTAAATTCCTCTTTTCTCCCCTATTTGATTGGTCTTTTTGCAGTCTAAGGACATATTCTATTCAGTTGCAACTCCCATCGGCTTCCTACGGGGAAACAAATGGACCCAATTTGTTGTCTTCAATCCAAACTAATAGTTTACTGCTTTTAAATTATTGCCCATTGAAAATATGAGTTTTTTAATTTTGCCCTTTTTGTTCCTCTTTCAGTCAAATGGCACTTTTGTCTCGCTAATTGCAAGCCTAATTCTTTGTTTTTTGTTCTATTTTTTAATGACTTTGATGCTACAAAATCTCATAAATTTTGGTTTTTTCTAAATACTCTCCAAAATTCTCATATTTACGTCTTGTCACATAAAAATAATAATTAAAGGCGCCGTTGCACTAAATTGGAACCCAAACTTTAAATATGTTGTCTTCTCAGTTAAACTATCATGTTTCAAACGGCTTCAACAATTTTTCACAATTGGAGTTTTTTGAGTTTCGCGTCTGCCTATTTTTATTTTTAGTCCTACAGTTTGGTCACTTCAATGACAGATCCCATAACTCTAATTCTTGTGATGTTATTTTTAAATCTATGCTATGTTTTTAGGGTTAAAATCTTATATTTTTTTGCAACAATGACGTTTGATTTAATTCTGTTAAGAAAATCAAAGGTCTTTTCAACTTCCCTCCTCTTTTTTTTCTATTGTTTTTCTAAATTGTTTCTTAGACTCATTAAGTCCCGTCAGTTTCTCAAAAGACTTTTGAACATTTTTTGACGTCGTTACTGTTTGACTTAAAATAAAAGATATTGATATTTGGCCGTTTTTTACTGTTGCTTTATTTACTATTGCTTTTCGAAGAGAATGTGACTTTTTGATAGGTTCGTATCTCTTCGTTTTTTGGTGGGCCATTAAGTCAGAAACGTAGATGATAGGGGTCGCGAAAAATATGTACAAACGCGCTTTAGCCAGGCTCCTTGTTAGTCTTTCTTCTCTGCTGTGAAAAATGTGGGTCATTTTAAAGTATTTTTTTTTGTTTCATTGAGTACCCAGTATAAAAATGGCGAGATAAAAAACAAGTATATCTATAGTCAAAAAAATGAGATGAAATCAAGTTGGTGCACAAATTGTTTCAATTTGTCAGCCTAACCTGACAGAAGATAAAACATAACTTTAGATCCAATTTGGGTGAATTCTCATTGGCTGTTCGTTTAGGGTGCAAAGTGACGACAAGAAAGAAGGACACGTTGTCTTTTACAAGAGAGGAGTTATGGGAGAGAGGGCTCTCATCGTATGGAGAATTGCCGTCTGATTTAAAAGGAAAGAAAATAGAATTACCACTCTATCCACAATTCCACCCTTGGATCATAGAAGGTTAAATTTTTTCTAAATGTTTCTTGTAATGGTTAAGTGACTCTGCTTGAAGTCACTGAGAACTTCTAGAGTTTATCAAAAAACGCGAAGCGGTTCGAGATATTAAGTCAGAATTTCGAAGTGGCTTCTGCAGAGTCACTTAACCATGCTGAAATCATGAAACGCTCACGTTTTAAAATGACGAAAGTCAACAGAAGTCAACTTCGGGCTAAGTAGCAACTTCTGGTATTTTAGCTTCTGGCACTGCAGACTTTCGGCATTTTAAAATATGCACGTGAGTGTTTTAACATTTTTTACGTCTGATAAACATTTGGCTGTTCAATTTGAGTGTTTCAATTTTTGATAATTTTTCAATTTTGAGCACAAAAATTGTGGGTTTCTGTTGATGGTGGGTTAAAATTTTGTTTTTTTTTGGGTTTGGAAATTTTATGAAATGTTGGTTTCCTCAGGTGTTCACGCACCACAAATTCCATAAAATCACTTATTTCGCTTATAGCAATTTCTATTGGTGCAATTATTGGAGAGAAAAATAAATGCGACTAATTTTTCATCAATTTTATCACCCCTCGTTCACAGACAAGGACAACGTTACACCGAAGCCACAGACGTGATATGTTTTTTGCCGATGCCCACGAGGAATTCGGTTCCGTTCAATTGCGGACTTCAGGAAACTTCCATAAAACTGTATTTTCCTTATTTTGTGCAGTTGAATGGCATTCAGAAACTTTTCCAATTCCAGCAACTGAATTCCACAATATGTGTAGCTATATTCAAGTATACGCTTAAAAAATTCCTCGACGTGTATAATTAAGTTCAAATTATGCCCTATACTAAATTCCAGTTTATAATTAACTATAAACATAATTGCGCATAAAATTAACAGCATTGAATGGCTGTAAATTTTAGAATCAAAATCGTGAAAAGTGTCTAATTTTTTACAAGGTTCCGAGTTCAGATTAAAATTTGATTAATTATTAATTGTCATTCAAAAATGTAAGGATAGAAAAAAATAGCCATATCTCATTTTAGAAAATGGACGGTTTTGCAAAACTAGGTTTCATAACTACCGGAAAATGTGTATGCCATTAACTGATTCCCATTAATAAATTTTTACTTTCGCTTTGTCTGTGCGTCTCTCAACTTGGATAACAGCTACTTTGTGGAAATATCTGGTTTTGATTTCTATTACATGCTACGCAAAAGCTGTCGAGCTACGTTCAAATGGGTAGTTCGAGCAAAGAGGTCTGTAGCCTGGATTTCTGAATTCGTAAATTTTGCCTATTTCCTGTCAAAATTGCCAATCTTTTGAATGTAATCTAATTCCGCAAAATTGTTGTAGATCTTTCTAGCAAAATGGAATCTAGTTGCAATTTTGGTCAAAATTGAACGAAGCTATCCAGGTCTGCTTTAGCGGTGCGAAATACGGCTTGAAACAAATATAAAGTCAGCAATAATGAGTTTATGCTTTTTTCTATTGCACAAGAAATTGCATGCTTTAAGAATTTTTGACGTAAGGCAGACCCTATTCGTGCTCTTTGTGCAGCCTTAAGGTTGATGGAGCTACAACTATTCATTTCTGAGCACAAAATAGAATGACCTAAATCTATCTGACAAACAGACTCTGGAGAACATTGAAGAAGAATTTCAATGATAACAGCGAAATATATAAGATAAGACTGTGTCAAAAATATACACATAGTGTACAAAGATCAGAAGACTGGCTAAAATGGTGTCAACTCTATTTAAAAGAGATATGGATGCTCGTTAATGTGCGTTCGCACATGATGTTCCGACCCGAGCTCATCTACATTTTGACGTATTTATCAACCTAATGATGAGATAATTAAAAATAGATATTTGAGTTTAAAAAATCGTTACACAACCGAATTACTAATTGTGTTACATAATACCATGTCTCATTACAGCGCTCAAATGATATGCCATAAAGAAATATTACGAGGAAAAACAAATAACAAAAAAGCAAAACAAAAAAAAATTAGCGAATGTGCTATAAAAGAAGAGAAAAGGGAACACAAACATTTACAACTCGCAAAATTTCAAACAAAACGAACATTGTCCAACAATTACAAAACCAGTTTCGACATGATATCAATTGGAAAGTAGTTTTTAAGTTACAAGGCATTGAATTGAAACTCTCAATGATGAGAACAAGCTACAAGTTGACGAAAAGAACAAAAATTGAAAAGTACAAAAAATCTTTGAAAACGAACATTATCACAAACTGTATTACTATTCGCTATAAACTGACTGCATTGAGTGTCAACATTTATTTAACCCTCAATTAAAAGCCTATCAGACCAGTCAGCATTTAGCGTCTACATGAAGAAAAAAAGCAATAACAGTGACTTCAAAAAGAAAATTGAGCGAGAAAAGTGTCGAAACCAATAAACAAAGAAATTTTTGGTAGAGGATTTTCTAACCTCATACAATTTTTTAACAGCAATGGGGTTCTTCTCTTTTTTAACAACATGACTTCAGAAATCCAACAATTATGAACAATTATAATAGGTTTTCAAGGAAACCCGTTATATCAAGATCATCAATTTCAATAGCTTTCAACGGAAGTCAAAAAATACGGTAAGCTTTGCCTCAATGAGAATGCAAGTATATTTCTCAAGCATAAGTCTTCAAGAGGACAACACAATAAGTTTTATGATTATGAAAACAACAACAAATGAAATCAAAAGCCAAAATTTCAGCAGAAATATGAGACAAGAAAAGTTCGAAGCCATTTAAACCACACGCCTTTCTCCTGAAAACTTATCTATGACACATTGAAAGTCTTCTCTGAGCCAATGGCTACTATCAAAATTGGGATAATGAAATAAGAATTCAAAAGGAATCAAATCTGCGAAAAAATCCGATTTTTTTTTAAATTATAACAAATCGTGGCATCGACGTCTTGAAACCAATATTTAGAAGACGGGACTGCTAAACAGATTCATTTCAGGTGCGGTAGAAAACAAGGAGGTTCATCCTGTACTGAGATTGACTTACAGTTCAAAAAAAGGTTTTAGATTGTTTAATGTCCAAAAAATATTCCAAAGAATTACTTTTAAAGTCTTAACAGCCTTTATATTCAAGAGCTTTCTACGAAATTCAAAAAAGTACACCACGTTATGCATCGATTAGAAGACAAGTTATTTTGTCATCAATATTTCCTCAATAAGACGTCATAATAGGTCCTTTGATTATAAAAACAACAACAGTTACAGTCAAATAGCAAAAAAGGCAGAAATGCGAGAAGAACGTTTCAAAACCATTTAAATCATAATTTTTTCTCTGAAAACTTTATCTTTGATCCATTGAATATCTTTTCAAGACATAGGAACTATCAATTTTAAGATAATGAGATAATTAAGATTTCAAAAGGAACTAAATTTTTTCAAATTTTGAAATTATGAAAACTCGTTCTGTCGAGGTCATAAAAATTATTTTTTAAAGTTATTTATTATTATTTATTTAAAGTTGTTATTTAAATGCTTAACAGTTATTAGCTGTCCTTTCAAAGCACTATATAGGTTTATCTAAGGCACGTTACGAAACTGATTGCACTTTTAATTAGCAAATTTATACCATAGGACTCCTAAAATTTACTGAAATCTCCAAAAATAATAAAAATTTTTAAAAAAATTTCTAAAACTCAGAGTCAAGGACCAAAGAAAACATGAGCGGTTATTTCAAAACGAAAATTTTTTTAATTACTGAACCTAATACGAAAAGTGACTAGTCTCTAAGTGACTAAAAAAACAACCGTAAGGAGGAGAAAATTTCTAAAAAAAAAACAGCTCTGAAATTGAATTCGAGTTTTTTTATAGTAAACTTCCTCCTGAGACCAGAATTAACCGTTTTATCGGTCTAATGATAACACAAAAATTTTTTCGTTTTGTAGTGTAAAATTAAATTTTAATATAATATTTTTATAGAAAGCCTCAATTAAACGCCTACGAGACCAGTCAGCATTTAACGACTACATGAAGAAAAAAAGCAAAAACAGCGACTTCAAAAAAAAATTGAGCGAGAAAAGTGTCGAAACCAATAAACAAAGAAATTTTTGGGAGAGGATTTTCTAACCTCAAACAATGTTTTAACCGCAATGGGGTTCTTCTCGTTTTTAACAACAGGACCTCAGAAATCCAACAATTATGAACAAATATAATAGGTTTTCAAGGAAACCCGTTATATCAAGATCATCAAAATCAATAGCTTTCAACGGAAGTCAAAAAAAACGGTAAGCTATGCTTCAATGAGAATGAAAGGATTATTGTCAAGCATAAGTCATCAACAGGACAGCACAATAAGTTTTATGATTATGAAAACAACCACAAACAGATGCAAAAGCCAAAATTTCAGCAGAAATATGAGACAAGAAAAGTTTGAAGCCATTTAAACCACACGCCTTTCTCCTGAAAACTTATCTATGACACAATGAAAGTCTTCTCTGAGCCAATGGGTATTATTAATATTGGGATAATGAAATAAGAATTGAAAAGGAATCAGATCTGCGAAAAAATCCGATTTTTTTTAAATTGTAACAACTCGTGGCATCGACGTCTTGAAACCAAAATTTTTATAAAACCGAACTGCTAAACAGACTGCTATCATTTCAAGTGCAGTAGAAAACAGGGAGATTCTTCCTTTACTGAGATTGACTTACAGTTCACAAAAATAAATATTAGATTTTTAATGTCCAAAAAAAATTCCAAAAAAATTACTTTTAAAGTCTTAACAGCCTTTATATTCTAGAGCTTTGCACGAAATTCAAAAAAGTACACCACGTTTTGCATCGGTGAGAAGACAAGGTATTTTGTCATCAAGATTTCCTCAATAAGACGTAATAATAAGTCCTATGATTATAAAAACAACAAAAGTAACAGTCAAATAGCAAAAAAAGACAGAAATGCGAGAAGAACGTTTCAAAACCATTTAACTCAAAATTTTTTCTCTGAAAACTTTATCTTTGATCCATTGAAAGTCTTTTTTAAGACATAGGAACTATCAATTTTAAGATAATGAGATAATTAAGATTTCAAAAGGAACCAAATTTTTTCAAATTTTGAAATTATGAAAACTCGTTCTATCGAGGTCATAAAAATTATTTTTTAAAGTTATTTATTATTATTTATTTAAAGTTGTTCTTTAAAGGCTTAACAGTTATTAGTTTTTCTTTCAAAGCACTATATAGGTTTATCTAAGGCACGTTACGAAACTGATTGCACTTTTAATTAGCAAATTTATACCATAGGACTCCTAAAATTTAGTAAAATCTCCAAAAAAATCAAAGTTTTTTTAAAAAAATTCTAAAACTCAGAGTCAAGGACCAAAAAAACATGAGCGGTTCTTTCAAAACGAATATTTTTTTAATAACTGAACCTAATACGAACAGCGACTAGTCTCTAAGTGACTAAAAAAACAACCATAAGGAGGAGAAGTTTTCTAAAAAAAAAACAGCTCTGAAATTGAATTCGAGTTTTTTTATAGTAAACTTCCTCCTGAGACCAGAAATAACCGTTTTATCGGTCTATTGATAACACAAAAATTGTTTCACTTTGTAGTGTGAAATTTAATTTTAGAAAAAAATATTTTTATAGAAAAGCCTTTTGAACAAAAATTAAGCTAAAAGCGAACAAAACCATGCAAATATCACGTGTTCACACAAAACTTTAAACCTCGATAACTCCTCGAAGAAAACGAAATTCAAAAAATCTTTTTAATTTCGAATTCTACGCTGTACGAGTTTTTAAATGATACCGCTCACATATCTCTACGGTGAATATATCGATCGGCCAAAATTGTCGGAACAAAAAAAACCATTTAATTATATAGTTCCTCCCCCCAGAAGTGGGGTCGGAAAAAATAGAGTCTTCTCTGTCAGTGATTGGATTGTTGTTTGCTGCACAAGTATTGAAGGGCAAACTATCGGAAAACCAATAGTGAAATTTTGTAACAATAGTGATTAAGTGCAGTGGAAAATTTTCCTTACGCAATCAGCGCATTCACCTCAAATCACTGCAAAAATTTTAACTATACACATTTGGCAATACTTTTTTTATTTTTAAGTGTTTTTGTCGATGACATGTTTTCACTCCGCCAAATGATTGAATGTCAAAGTGATAAGAAATAGAATATAATATCGGTCCAAGTTTCAGACCAGAATACCGTAATGGGGTCAATTTTGAAATTTTGACGATAGAATGCCGTTCTGATGGACCAAAATTGTTCAATCTACTAATAAAATGTTTTATAATGGCACGCAATACCTTAGCCAGGACTAGCCAAATGTCTTCACGCTTTTTAAAAGTCTGATAATGGCTAACTTCAAACTAATCGGTCTGGAACAAGATTGAACAAAGATCTAATTAGAGGCTGCCAACAGCGCAACAGATAAAAGTTGGTGATTAATTAATTCTGAAGGCTGTGGTTTTCTTAAAAAAAAATTTTTAATTGATAGAAATTAACAGACATAAAGTATGCTAGGAGTTCAAAATATGAAATTTGTTTTTTAATAGCCGCCCTCATCTTCTCAGCCGGCTATTATAGCGCCCCTAATTTTTTTTTACAATTCAAAGAATTTAAATTTTATTGGGGCGCTGTCTTTCTTTTTAATAGCCGCGTCCTCAATTCTAGGCGGCTATTATAGCGCTCCTAATTTTTTTTACAATTCAAAGAATTTGAATTGTATTGGGGCGCTGTCTTTTTTTCTTTTAAGATCTGTTCACACATTTTCATGATTTTTGAAGTCAAATTGGAGTAGTGATTTTAGTCACGCCGAAACAGGAAGTGGAACGAAAAAGCGAGTGGTTTTGAGGCGTGAAATTTTTTCGCTCTAAATTTAAAGTAGAGTGAGAGAACGGTGTTTGAACAAAAATTCGCTTTCTCGCTAGTGGTTTTTTATTCACATGCGGCAATTTCACTTTGAGTTTTACAGTGTTTTCAATTTTTTGGATCGCATTTTTTTCAAAATGGATGGTTTTCCCAATCCATTCATAGTCCGTTCTTGGTCTAGTTTTCTGTTTAGTCAATGAAAATTATTTGAATTGTGTGTCAGGACTTGTCCTGCTATGTTTTCTTACTTCGTCTAACAGATTTTTGTTTCGTCTTACCGTGACTTCTTGGAAGTGACTTTTTCAATGACTTACCTCACTAAAAAATGACATCTGAGCTCACTTATGAAACTCTAAATTTTATGAACATTTTCTTATTAAAGGTCAATATTGTGCCTCTAAGTAGTGCGAAACATATATGCCCGAAATCTTGATTATTAGAGTCTTGAGTTTTTGATTTCGATTATTAATTTTGGGATCTTTTCCGTTTGTGCCCCCCACACAAGAACGTTATGCGCCCCCAGTTACAGAGCACGTGGCATTACATAGTAAGTCATTATGTAAAAATTTTTGCACGTGCATCTGGGGGTGCAAATAATATGCGCCCACTAAGCTGAGGGGGCACAAACGGAAAGGATCCTAATTTTGAAAAACCCTATCAAGGCTTTCTCCTTATAGAGCTTATGTGTCTCAAAAAAATGACAATCCGAAGCTAACCGAAAACGTCTACTGGTCTATTAAAGGACTGGTGGTCTACTGGACTAAGCTGAGGGGGCACAAACGGAAAGGATCCTAATTTTGAAAAACCCTATCAAGGCTTTCTCCTTATAGAGCTTATGTGTCTCAAAAAAATGACAATCCGAAGCTAACCGAAAACGTCTACTGGTCTATTAAACGACTGGTGGTCGATATGTTGGTTTTATTTCTAGAGTTCTTTCAATTCATGTAACGCTACAAGCGTCTATCGCGACTATTTTCCGGCAATCTGCCGGCTATACTTAAGATCCGTTCATACATTTTTATGATTTTTGAAGTCAAGTTGGAATTGTGATTTTGGTCACGCTGGAACAAGAAGTGCAGCGAAAAAGCGAGTGGTTTTGAGGCGTGAAATTTTTTTGCTCTAAAATTAAAGTAGAGTAAGATAACGGTGTTTGAACAAAAATTCGCTTTCTCGCGAGTGGTTTTTTGTTCACATGCAGCAATTTCACTTTGATTTTTACTGTTTTTTCGATTTTTTGGATCGGAATTCATTCTAAATGATTTTCCCAATCAATTCATAGTCCATTCTAGGTTTAGTTTTCTGTTTAGTCTTTGAAAGTTCTTTGAATTTTGAATTGTACGTCAGGACTGGTCCTCCTTTCGTTTTTACTTCGTCGAACAAAAAAAATGTTTTGCTTCACCTCATTTTGCCGCTTTTTCAACATTTTGCGTGAAAAATTTTTGACTTCTCTAAGCTAGTTTTTCTGTTCTCTCATTCTGCTAAAAGTGATTTTGAACATCAGTTGCTCAGCAAAGCAATTCAAAATGAACAGAGTCAGTATAAAAAAATGAAGTCAGAAACAGAAGCGGGATAAACCCATAAAGCCCAATCTTAGATGTCCGCTGTTTGAACGTCGTTCTTATAAGTCTTAGTTACCATCTCTAAAGCTTATTGGTGTTGATAGTAGCCCTTCTAACCTATCTCTAAAAAACAGAATTATGTTCAACTAGGAAATGCCATCAAAATAAATCGAACTTAAAAAATGTTTTTGTACAAAAATCTTTTTTTTTCAATATCTTGTATTCTTTCAATCCCAAACTTGTGTATTGGAATCAACGGCCGCTATTTTTTATTGGAATCAACGGCGGAATGTTTATTTGTTTACAATCACACTAATTCAGCATAGCTATAGAAAAAGAAGAGGGTGAAAATTTTATATACTTTTTTTCGGAAACTTTCATTCGGTGGGTGGAAAACTTCTTTTGGTCAGACATTGTTTCGACCATGATTTATAGATTTATTATTCAAATCCAATTTTGATCAGACAATCGTGGGCCTGCAGTTAGCTCTGATCAGACTATAACATGATCTAGACTAAAATGCACTTGAATTAACACACAGGCGCTTACTTACTGCGCTCTCGATGCGACTATCACGGGGTGAGGTGGTAGAAATTTGAACCGGGTATCCAGACAAATTTGGCCATGGCCAGACAATCCAGACATAAAAATAGCTATGACTTCCCGGGGCGAGGTGGTAGAATTATGACTCGACAAAACGTCGTCTGGGGGGTTGTCATTCCGGGTCGTTAAATACACGGACCCGGTAGAAGTTACTGACCCGGTAAGTCGAATCATATATCTGGTATTTCAGAACAATGACCCGGTCTTTCTATTCATAAATCTGGTATTTCGGAACAATGGCCCGGTCTGTCGAGTCATAATCCTACCGTTTCGAATCATAAATCAACATAATTCGATTCATGCAGCCCCTACTTCGAATCATAAATCTACATAATTCGAGTCATGCATCTCGTTTTTCGAATCATAAATCCACATAATTCGAGTCATGCATCTTGTATTTCGAATAAGGTATTTTGTCATCAATATTTCCTCAATAAGACGTAATAATAAGTCCTATGATTATAAAAACAACAACAGTAACAGTCAAATAGCAAACAAAAGACAGAAATGCGAGAAGAACGTTTCAAAACCATTTAACTCAAAATTTTTTCTCTGAAAACTTTATCTTTGATCCATTGAAAGTCTTTTTTAAGACATAGGAACTATCAATTTTAAGATAATGAGATAATTAAGATTTCAAAAGGAACCAAATTTTTTCAAATTTTGAAATTATGAAAACTCGTTCTATCGAGGTCATAAAAATTATTTTTTAAAGTTATTTATTATTATTTATTTAAAGTTGTTCTTTAAAGGCTTAACAGTTATTAGTTTTTCTTTCAAAGCACTAAGGTTTCTTAGGTTTATCTAAGGCACGTTACGAAATTGATTGCACTTTTAATTAGCAAATTTATACCATAGGACTCCTAAAATTTAGTAAAATCAAAATTTTTTAAAAAAAATTCTAAAACTCAGAGTCAAGGACCAAAAAAACATGAGCGGTTCTTTCAAAACGAATATTTTTTTAAGAACTGAACCTAATACGAACAGCGACTAGTCTCTAAGTGACTAAAAAAACAACCATAAGGAGGAGAAGTTTTCTAAAAAAAAACAGCTCTGAAATTGAATTCGAGTTTTTTTTATAGTAAACTTCCTCCTGAGACCAGAAATAACCGTTTTATCGGTCTATTGATAACACAAAAATTGTTTCACTTTGTAGTGTGAAATTTAATTTAATAATATTTGTATAGAAAAGCCTTTTGAACAAAATTTAAGCTAAAAGCGAACAAAACCATGCAAATATCACGTGTTCACAGAAAACTTTAAACCTCGATAACTCCTCGAAGAATACGAAATTCAAAAAATCTTTTTTTTATTTCGAATTCTACGCTGTACGAGTTTTTTAATGATACCGCTCACATATCCCTACGGTGAATATATCGATCGGCCACAAGTGGGGTCGGAACAAATAGAGTCTTCTCTGTCAGTGATTGTATTGTTGTTTGCTGCACAAGTATTGAAGGGCAAACTATCGGAAAACCAATAGTGAAATTTTGTAACAATAGTGATTAAGTGCAGTGGAAAATTTTCCTTACGCAATCAGCGCATTCACCTCAAATCACTGCAAAAATTTTAACTATACACATTTGGCAATACTTTTTTATTTTTAAGTGTTTTTGTTGATGACGTGTTTTCACTCAGCCAAATGAATGAATGTCAAAATGATAAGAAATAGAATATAATATCGGTCCAAGTTTCAGACCAGAATACCGTAATGGGGTCAATTTTGAAATTTTGACAATAGAATGCCGTTCTGATGGACCAAAATTGTTCAATCTACTAATAAAATGTTTTATAAGGGCATGTAATACCTTAGCCAGGACTAGCCAAAAGTCTTCACGCTTTTTAAAAGTCTGATAATGGCTAACTTCAAACTAATCGGTCTGGAACAAGATTGAACAAAGATCTAAGAAGAGGGTGCCGACAGCGCAACAGATAAAAGTTGGTGATGAATTAATTCTGAAGGCTGTGGTTTTCTTTAAAAATTTTTTTTTAATTGATAGAAATTAACAGACATAAAGTATGCTAGGAGTTAAAAATATGAAATTTATTTTTTAATAGCCGCCCTCATCTCAGCCGGCTATTATAGCGCCCCTAATTTTTTTTACAACTCAAAGAATTTAAATTTTATTGGGGCGCTGTCTTTCTTTTTAATAGCCGCGTCCTCAATTCTAGGCAGCTATTATAGCGCTCCTAATTTTTTTTACAATTCAAAGAATTTGAATTGTATTGGGGCGCTGTCTTTTTTTTCTTTTAAGATCTGTTCACACATTTTCATGATTTTTGAAGTCAAATTGGAGTAGTGATATTAGTCACGCCGAAACAGGAAGTGGAACGAAAAAGCGAGTGGTTTTGAGGCGTGAAATTTTTTCGCTCTAAATTTAAAGTAGAGTAAGAGAACGGTGTTTGAACAAAAATTCGCTTTCTCGCTAGTGGTTTTTTATTCACATGCGGCAATTTCACTTTGAGTTTTACAGTGTTTTCGATTTTTTGGATCGCATTTTTTTCGAAATGGATGGTTTTCCCAATCCATTCATAGTCCGTTCTTGGTCTAGTTTTCTGTTTAGTCAATAAAAATTCTTTGAATTGTGTGTCAGGACTTGTCCTGCTATGTTTTTTTACTTCGTCTAACATATTTGTGTTTCGTCTTACCGTGACTTCTTGGAAGTGACGTTTTCAATGACTTACCTCACTAAAAAATGACATCTGAGCTCACTTATGAAACTCTAAGTTTTATGAATATTTTCTTATTAAAGGTCAATAGTGTGCCTCTAAGTAGTGCGAAACATATATGCCCTAAATCTTGATTATTAGAGTCTTGAGTTTTCGATTTCGAATATTAATTTTGGGATCTTTTCCGTTTGTGCCCCCCACACCAGAACGTTATGCGCCCCCAGTTACAAAGCACGTGGCATTACATAGTAAGTCATTATGTAAAAATTATTGCACGTGCATCTGGGGGGTGCAAATAATATGCGCCCAATAAGCTGTGGGGGCACAAACGGAAAGGATCCTAATTTTGAAAAACCCTATCAAGGCTTTCTCCTTATAGAGCTTATGTGTCTCATAAAAATGACAATCCGAAGCTAACCGAAAATGTCTACTGGTCTATTAAAGGACTGGTGGTCGATATGTCGGTTTTATTTCTAGAGTTCTTTCAATTCATATAACGCTACAAGCGTCTATCGCGACTATTTTCCGGCAATCTGCCGGCTATACTTAAGATCTGTTCATACATTTTTATGATTTTTGAAGTCAAGTTGGAATTGTGATTTTGGTCACGCTGGAACAAGAATTGCAGCGAAAAAGCGAGTGGTTTTGAGGCGTGAAATTTTTTTGCTCTAAAATTAAAGTAGAGTAAGATAACGGTGTTTGAACAAAAATTCGCTTTCTCGCGAGTGGTTTTTTGTTCACATGCGGCAATTTCACTTTGATTTTTACTGTTTTTTCGATTTTTTGGATCGGAATTTTTTCTAAATGATTTTCCCAATCAATTCATAGTCCGTTCTAGGTTTAGTTTTCTCTTTAGTCTTTGAAAGTTCTTAGAATTTTGAATTGTACGTCAGGACTGGTCCTCCTTTGGTTTTTATTTCGTCGAACAAAAAAATGTTTTGCTTCACCTCATTTTGCCGTTTTTTCAACATTTTGCGTGAAAACTTTTTGACTTCTCTAAGCTAGTTTTTCTCTTCTCTCATTCTGCTAAAAGTGATTTTGAACATCAGTTGCTCAGCAAAGCAATTCAAAATGAACAGAGTCAGTATAAAAAATTGAAGTCAGAAACAGAAACGGGATAAACCCAGAAAGCCCAATTTTAGATGCCCGCTGTTTGAACGTCGTTCTTATAAGTCTTAGTTACCATCTCTAATGCTTATTGGTGTTGATAGTAGCCCTTGTAACCTATCTCTAAAAAACAGAATTATGTTCAACTAGGAAATGCCATCAAAAGAAATCGAACTTAAAAAATGTTTTTGTACAAAAATCTTTTTTTTCAATATCTTCTATTCTTTCAATCCCAAACTTGTGTATTGGAATCAACGGCCGCTATTTTTTATTGGAATCAACGGCGGAATGTTTATTTGTTTACAATCATTCTAATTCAGCATAGCTATAGAAAAAGAAGAGAGTGAAAATTTTATATACTTTTTTTCGGAAACTTTCATTCCGTGGGTGGAAAACTTCTTCTGGTCAGACATTGTTTCGACCATGATTTATAGATTTATGATTCAAATCCAATTTTGATCAGACATTCGTGGGCCTGAAGTTAGCTCTGATCAGACTATAACTTGATCTAGACTAAAATGCACTTGAATTAACACACAGGCGCTTACTTACTGCGCTCTCGATGCGACTATCACGGGGTGAGGTGGTAGAAATTTGAACCGGGTATCCAGACAAATTTGGCCATGGCCAGACAATCCAGACATAAAAATAGCTATGACTTGACTTATTGCTATGAATGAGTTCTTTATTCTCTGGGACCTCAACTTGGGTATGAACCTTCATTCTTCATTTCAGTATTCCTCTCTGAGTTCAGAAAGCGGATGAAGTTCCACGACCGTGTCGTATCTGGTGCTACTCAGATTGTGAACAGAGCTAGAAAGGAGTACAATTGTTTCAATCCCTCTTCATGTGTTCTGGTTGTTGTTCACATGCGCATGGAGGACTACCCAAGTAGGAACAAAGTTCAAAATGTGCAGTTTTGATCGCTCACTGAGCTTTTGTGAACAAAAGTGACAAAAGTATCAAAGTATTAGAATAAAGATAATTTCTCGACATTTTTTATTAATTAATTCAAAGTAGCATTCAAAAAATTGTCCTTGAGAATTAGATTTTGTTTGATTTGTGTTTAATTGAGATGTTGCTAAAAACAGTCGCGCACAAAAGTGACTAGTTCGAGCAAGTTTGCAAGAAAAAATATTTTTTTTTCCAACGCAATATAGATAAAAATCTGCGCTCCGTTTTCGCTATTCTTACATTTGAATTAATCATCACTTAAGCGAACAAAACATTCCTGAATTTATATAACTCTAAGTGTAATTCTTCCCGCCTAAAGAGCGTAAGGTCGGCTAGAATAAGTATGAGACTGAAAAAAGAACAACGAATGCAAGACGAAAAAAAGAGTTCACTAAATTTACAAAAACGTTTTGTGAGAGCCAACAAAACATGACGTTACTCAGCGAACACAATTTTTTTTCATTAGACCTCATTTGAAGATAAATGGGTTCTCTCATTAATTGAGCCCATAGATGAAAACAGCTTCTCTGCAATTGGGTCAAAAAACTGCAAAGTAACTTAAAAAGGACAGAGCCAAATCAGACTCCAAATCTTTTTTCAATTCAAAAGTCACTGAAGCAACCAAAACTGGCCTTGCTATCGCTGCAGGGTTGTAAACAGTTGATTGTTTCAAATACTTCCTTAATAGATATTTTGGCAAACAGAGATCTTATTATATCAAAAATAAGTGATCCGTTTTTGATTAAAAAAATATTTTAAAAAGCCGACAAATTATTGGTTCTAGAACAATTTCTTGGGAACCGAATGTAAAAATAGCCCCCATCTGGAGGAGAGTAAAGTTAACAATTTTATCAAATACTTCGCAAATTTGATCTAAATTTGAACAGAAAATATGAAAATGAGAACAAAACAACGGAAGTGAACCTAACGTTCGCAACATTTGAAGCCTACGCAACTCCTTCGAGAAAGCGTATATGAAAACAACTTTTCTAAGTTGTTTTTCTACGCTTGACAACCTCTCTAATGATCACTCATAACTCTGTACGATTAACATATCGATCAGCCGAAATTGACAGAACAAGCGAACCTGTTGAGAACACAGTTCCTGTCCCAATAAAAAGGTCGGAAGAAAAGCGGACAGAATAGCTGGAAAGTCATAGATTTTAACTGTTTTTCGGAAAAAAAGTTATAAGTATCCTTTAAAGTTGCACAATTTTAGCGAAATCTCAGAATATTTGACTTTACTCTTTAAACTGGTAGCACTTTGTCATAACATATATCTCATTAGGACGTGTTGAGTTCACTGGCTTTTGAAGACGAAAAACTACCACCCAAGAACATTCCGCTCAAATACATTACGTTGCAAGAAGTACGTATCTCTTTTAATAGTCGAAAAATCTTTCGCTGCCAAACTGCTTCGTTTAGCCCAGAACCATTAATTCATGATTATCATTGTGACTGACTTAAGATCCGATTTGAATTCTATATTTTCTTATTAACCATTGTATTATTAATTTGTATTACTCAAATTGCCGTAATCTTCGATTAAGAATGAACGCAATTTTTTTTTCAACTGTCGACAAATGAGGTTTATTTCGTTTTCCGTACTACTGACGTCATGTATGCAAGCATTTATCATTGAAAACAGTACCAAATTGGATTAAGTTAACGAAGCAAAATGTGAGTCTTGCATATTACTGTGGAGTGAGCTGTATAAGCAGATTTTTTTGGAAACATATATTTTGTGACATGAGAAAAACAAGAAACAAAAAATCTTCTCCAAGATCCGAAAAATTCGTGGGAAAATTTTTGAAATGCTCTGGGGTGATTTTCGCATATACTTTCCCATTCAGGATAATAGATGTTAAGTGGATTAGTGACAAATTGTAATGATTTCTCGCAACACTACAAGCTAAAAACGTTCACTATCTAAAACGAACCCCCTCCCTCAATTGCGCTAAATCGTTAAGGAGCTCCCCTTCCCCAATTTTGGAAGCGCAATGTTTCAAAAAATGAGCTGTATGGGGTCCGGCTTGGGTCATTTTGGGCAGAGACGATCTGATTCGAGCTCCTTTCTATTTATTTTACAATTATTTGTGCTTAGAAGCTCTCAAAACAAGACCCATTGAAACACCGGAGCTTATGACCCAAACTGACTATCTTCCAAACGCTTTCAACCACGCTGCGAATGTACATCACGTTAGTATTCTCCTATCCTTCACTTATTTTGCTATTTATTAAATCATGATGACAGGCTCAGTAGTTTTAAAACGCTTTTAAATTAGCTTTTAAGATGTTTTTTTAATTTTTGTCATTAAACACTATTTTGTAGATCGTGTATATATATTAAGTTTTTCGAGCCATTTTTAGTAAATTGATGCACACTCGCATATGATTCTTAGTTTTTTTGAAAATGATAAAAAGCATATTTTACTTCATTTTTAGACACCCGGGTCACCACTTCTGAGTAGTCATACAATGTCATATATGGTACCATACAAATCATAACTTACTTCCTAGTACGATCCTTGTACGACTACTAAGAAATCATACATGACTACTAGAAAATCATATATGAACCTTATATGACTACAAAGAAATCATATATGATCCTAGTATGAATACCAAGAATCATACATCCATTTTCCATAAATTTTTAAACCATTTTTCTTTAAAAATTTCATTCGGCAAGGACTCACTTATGTGATTCCCCGGCATCACTTTGTGATCCGTCAAAAGACCCAAACGTGCAATATTATTTGCAAAGTTGGGCACGCAGTTATTGAGTAAGTCCAAACAGATAAATAAAGTTCTGATTTTCTCTGAAGCCAGCTTATACATATAAATGATCATTTATAAAAAATTATTTGGAAAAATTTTTGCAGATAATCTCAAATTCGTTTTCTGAATGTATTTAAGTTGGAAAGTTATTCTTTTTGCCCACACAAAGAATCAAATGTGGGATGCAAATGCGATATAATAATTTATTATGTCTTCTGACTACATTATACGGGAATTTGTAAAACCAATCAATGTTTTATGTGTCATATATGACCTTGTATGATTTCCAGGAAATTTTTTCAACATCAAAAGAAAATGAAAGATATACAGTTTTTAGGCTTTGAATTTTTTGTGTGTGATCCCTGTATGATTTCTAGGAAATCATATATGATTCTTGTATGACTACTAAGAAAACATACAAATCATATATGACCTTGCATGATTACTAGGAATCATATATGACCTAGTATGACTACTAAGAATTGTGTATGATGAGCAACCCGGGCAGGTTACTTTGACTTATCGCCGTCAATGTTCGATTAACCAGAAAAATATAAACAACGTTGCAGGATTTCATTTTAAAATCGGAGAAGTTGAAATAGTTGGTACAATTTTCTGTGTCTATATACTGCTCCTTGCATTTTGATGAAATATGCTTGTTGAAATATATTAATAATGAGTCAGAAACTTATTAGAGTGTTTCACAAGATGACAAAAATACTCTTAAAACAATCGTTTGTTACTTGGGAATTATGTTGGTCCCACGACCCGGGCCGAGGAATTTGGCCAAAATTATGTAAGATCAGCGGCAACTAGCGTTGACAAGTCGGAAAATTCACCGCAATTTTCTTACATAATTTTGCGTTGAATGCGTTGAATTTAAAGACAAAAATTCAACGCATTCAGCGCAAAATTATGTAAGAAATGGCGGTGAATTTTCCGACATGTCAACGCTAGTTGCCGCTGATCTTACATATTTAGCGTTGAATTTAGCGTAGATCTTACATATTTAGCGTTGAATTTAGCGTAGATCTTACATATTTTTGCGTTGAATTTAGCGTTGATCTTACAAAAAATCAACGCGTAGAACTCTTGGTATAGGACTCGAACCACTGACCTCCTGTTTACTTGTCGCCTCTTCTACCATTGCGCCACCGTACCTTGGTTTCCTTAAGAGCCGAAATCCTTATAAAGCGTAGATCTTACATATTTTGCGTTGATTTTAGCGTAGATCTTACATATTTTGCGTTGATTTTAGCGTAGACCTTACATATTTTGCATTGAATTTAGCGTAGAACTTGCATATATTTCGTTGAATTTAGCCTAGATTTTACATATTTTTCGTTGAATTTAGCCAAGATTTTACATAATTTCAACGTATTCAACGCATTTATCATGTGAGAAGTACTAGGAAAAATTTAAAATTTTTTTTAAGTTTTGAAAAAAATTTTAATTCCTAAAATGGTCTGAAATGGTTTTGCACTAAAAATGAGCACTAAAAAGTGATTTTTCTCACCTGTGCAGTATAGGGTTGAAATAGTTAAAAAATTAACTTTCTGAAAAAAACTTGAAAAATTTGAATCCGTAAAATGGTGTCAATTGGATTTTGCACTATAAAAGAGCACTAAAAAATGATTTTTCTCTGACTTCACTTTTCTCACCTTTGCAGCATAGGGGTCGAAACAGTGAAATTGATTTTTCGAAAAAAAACTTGGAAAAGTTTCGAAATTGTAAAATGGTCTCAAATGGATTTTGCACTCTAAAAGAGCACCAAAAAGTGGTTTTTTGCTGACTTCGCTTTTCTCACCTGTGAAGCATAGGGGTCGAAACAGTGAAAAAATTGACTTTTTGAAAAAACGCTTGAAAAAATTTTGAAATCATAAAGTGGGCTGAAATGGAATTCAAAAACTTCAACCTTAAATTTGTAAGATCTAAGCCAAATTTCTACGCAAAATATGTAAGATTGGTGTTGAAAGCGTTGAATTTATGTAAGATCTACGCTAAATTCAACGCTAAATATGTAAGATCTACGCTAAAATTCAACGCTAAATATGTAAGATCTACGCCAAAATTCAACGCTAAATATGTAAGATCTACGCCAAACTGCAACGCAAAATATGTAAGATTGGCGTTGAATGCGTTGAATTTATGTAAGATCTACGCTAAATTCAACGCTAAATATGTAAGATCTACGCCAAAATTCAACGCAAAAATATGTAAGATTGGCGTTGAATGCGTTGAACTTATGTAAGATCTACGCTAAATTCAACGCTAAATATGTATGATCTACGCTAAAATTCAACGCTAATTATGTAAGATCTACGCCAAATTTTAATGCAAAATTTGTAAGATTGGCGTTGAATGCGTTGAATTTATGTAAGATCTACGCTAAATTCAAGGCTAAATACGTAAGATCTACGCTAAAATTCAACGCTAAATATGTAAGATCTACGCCAAAGTTCAACGGAAAATTATGTAAGATTGGCGTTGAATGCGTTGAGTTTATGTAAGATCTACGCTAAATTCAACGCTAAATATGTAAGATCTACGCTAAAATTCAACGCTAAATATGTAAGATCTACGCCAAATTTCAACGCAAAATATGTAAGATTGGCGTTGAATGCGTTGAATTTATGTAAGATCTACGCTAAATTCAACGCTAAATATGTAAGATCTACGCTAAAAATTCAACGCTAAATATGTAAGATCTACGCCAAAATTCAACGCAAAATTATGTAAGATTGGCGTTGAATGCGTTGAATTTATGTAAGATCTACGCTCAAGCGTAGATCTTACATAAATTCAACGCATTCAACGCCAATCTTACATAATTTTGCGTTTTTTTAGCGTTGACACCTCGGCCCGGGAACGATTTTCCTCCATTAATTGTGAATTTATCTATTTTTGGTATCCTCAAACGGTTTTGCAATGCATGAACAAATTCAAACAATCGAATGAAATTTTCTTCTTGACACTTTTACCATTGAACTTGTTTTTCAGAGAGCTCTCTTTCTTGTGGTTGGTCACACCTCCGGAGACATATCAAACTACTTCTTACGACATGAACATGAATTTAAACAGTACAATGTTGTGCAGGCTTGGAGATTAGAGGAGAAGTCAGGGTTGTCGAAGGAAGTCAGACTAGGTATGATAATCATACAGCCCGGTCCAGATGGCGGGTCGAAATTATAAAAATAACCTTCCAAAATCCAACTCACCCGGGTCGAGGTGTCACCGCCATTTAACGCAAAATTATGTAAGATAGGCGTTGAATGCAAAAAATTTTGTAAGATAAGCCGTGAATGCGGTGAAATTACATAAATCAGACGGTTAATGCGGTGAAAAAACCTTTATCGCCTGGCAGCGGTGATATTACATAATTTCACCGCTGAATTTAGCAGTGAAATTACATAATTTCACCGCTTTGGAAAAAATTGTCCAAATTATGTAAGATAAGCGGTGAATGCAATGAAGTTACATAAATTCACCGCTTAATTTAGTGGTGAACTTACATAAATTCAACGCTTAACTAAGTGATGAAATAACATAAATTCACCGCTTAGGAAACGCTTCGAATTGTCTTTTGTTCAAAGAAGTTAAGATACATTCATTAAAAGACGCACGGAAAATTTACCCACGAATAATCATACATCTTTTTTGAAACTTCTTTACTTCATTATTTAATGTATTTTCACCACTAGAGTAAGCGTGAACTTACATAATTTCACGCATTCACCACATTTCACCGCAAAAATATGTACGAAATTTGCAGTGAAAAAACCAACTTTTCACCGCCTATCTTACATATTTTTTCAGATTTTTTATCGACCCGGATTCTTGGGAGACGTGATATGTACGACAAGACACGTGAAAGTCTTGCGAGTTTTACTTTATTAAGCATTATCATGCTGAATAGCATTGTCTCCATTAGCAATTTTAAAAAAAATGAGTGAACCTTGATTGCTTGATTGCAAGAAAAGAATGAGTTGGTCAAAAATAGATCAGGGAAAAACGAGACTTGGCTTAAATTGACCGCAAATTCGTTTTGGCTAACTCAAAGGATTTGCTTCTATGCCTTTGTAGTCGTACGTACAACTTGGGTAAGATTCACTTGGCTTGAAGGACATTTTAACCTCACAGATACATACACATACACATCCCGGCCGAGGAATTTGGCCAAAATTATGTAAGATCAGCGGCAACTATCGTTGACAAGTCGGAAAATTCACCGCAATTTTCTTACATAATTTTGGGTTGAATGCGTTGAATTTAAAGACAAAAATTCAACGCATTCAGCGCAAAATTATGTAAGAAAAGCGGTGAATTTTCCGACTTGTCAACGCTAGTTGCCGCTGATCTTACATATTTAGCGTTGAATTTAGCGTAGAATCTTACATATTTAGCGTTGAATTTAGCGTAGATCTTACATATTTTTGTGTTGAATTTAGCGTTGATCTTACAAAAAAATCAACGCGTAGAATCTGGGTATAGGGACTCGAACCACTGACCTCCTGTTTACTTGTCGCCTCTTCTACCATTGCGCCACCGTACCTTGGTTTCCTTAAGAGCCGAAATCCTTATAAAGCGTAAGATCTTACATATTTTGCGTTGAATTTAGCGTAGATCTTACATATTTTGCGTTGATTTTAGCGTAGACCTTACATTATTTTCGCATTGAATTTAGCGTAGAACTTGCATATATTTCGTTGAATTAAGCCTAGATTTTACATATTTTTCGTTGAATTTAGCCGAGATCTTACATAATTTCAACGTATTCAACGCATTTATCATGTGAGAAGTACTGGGAAAAATTTAAAATTTTTTTTAAGTTTTTGAAAAAAATTTGAATTCCGAAAATGGTCTGAAATGGTTTTTGCACCGTAAGAGAGCAAATGGTTATTTTTTGCTGACTTCATTTTTCTCAATTGTGCTGTATAGGGTGGAAACAGTAAAAAATTTAATTTTTCGAATAAAAACTTGAAAAATTTGAAATCTTCAAATGGTCTGAATTGGATTTTGCACTATAAAAGAGCACTAAAAAAAGATTTTTTTCTGATTTCTTGTTACTCACCTTTGGAGTATAGGGTTCGAAATAGTGAAAAAATTAAATTTTCGAAAAAAAAAACTTGGAAAAGTTTTGAAATCGTAAAAATGGTCTGAAACGGATTTTTGCACTAAAAAAGAGCACTAAAAAGGGATTTTTTCTCACATGTGCAGTATAGGGGTTGAAACAGTTAAAAAAATTAAATTTTTGAAAAAAAACTTGAAAAATTTGAAACCGTAAAATGGTGTCAATTGGATTTTGCACTATAAAAGAGCACTAAAAATGATTTTTCTCTGACTTCACATTTCTCACCTTTGCAGCATAGTGGTCGAAACAGTGAAAATTGATTTTTCGAAAAAAAAAATCTTTGAAAAGTTTTGAAATTGTAAAATGGTCTCAAATGGATTTGCACTATAAAAGAGCACTAAAAAGTGGTTTTTTGCTGACTCGCTTTTCTCACCTGTGAAGCATAGGGGTCGAAACAGTGAAAAAATTGACTTTTTGAAAAAACACTTGAAAAAACTTTTGAAATCATAAAGTGGTCTGAAATGGAATTCAAAAAAATTCAACCTTAAATTTGTAAGATCTATGCCAAAATTCTGCGCAAAATTTGTAAGATTGGTGTTGAAAACGTTGAATTTATGAAAGATCTACGCTAAATTCAACGCTAAATATGTAAGATGTACGCTACAATTCAACGCTAAATATGTAAGATCTACGCCAAACTGCAACGCAAAATATGTAAGATTGGCGTTGAATGCGTTGAATTTATGTAAGATCTAACGCTAAATTCAACGCTGAATATGTAAGATCTACGCTAAATTCAACGCTAAATATGTAAGATCTACGCCAAAATTCAACGGAAAATTATGAAAGATTGGGGTTGAATGCGTTGAATTTATGTAAGATCTACGCTAAATTCAACGCTAAATATGTAAGATCTACGCTAAAAATTCAACGCTAAATATGTAATATCTACGCCAAATTTCAACGCAAAATATGTAAGATTGGCGTTGAATGCGTTGAATTTATGTAAGATCTACGCTAAATTCAACGCTAAATATGTAAGATCTACGCTAAAATTCAACGCTAAATATGTAAGATCTACGCCAAATTTCAACGCAAAATATGTAAGATTGGCGTTGAATGCGTTGAATTTATGTAAGATCTACGCTAAATTCAACGCTAAATATGTAAGATCTACGCAAAAATTCAACGCTAAATATGTAAGATCTACGCCAAAATTCAACGCAAAATTATGTAAGATTGGCGTTGAATGCGTTGAATTTATGTAAGATCTACGCTCAAGCGTAGATCTTACATAAATTCAACGCATTCAACGCCAATCTTACATAATTTTGCGTGTTTTAGCGTTGACACCTCGGCCCGGGTTACAAATGCCCATAGCGCTTACACACACATACACATACATGCAAACACACATGTATATATTATATATATATATATATATATATATATATATATATATATATATATATATATTATATGCAAACACCAACAACCACAAACACACACACACTCATACACACAAACAAATATGAACTCGGGCACACTCATAAACAGT
>NW_027451658.1:0-64656 GCF_964194025.1 Convolutriloba macropyga
GTAAAAATAATAATAATAATAATAATAATAATAATAATAATTAATAGTTGTGATTCCTGCCTAATCGCAGCGGACAGCATTAGGCCTACAGTAGCCTGTTCTCAGCTGCCCTTTTCCTATTATTCCCCACATCTCGAGACTAATCATTTTGTGAGCATGAATGCTCTTTTTTGGTGACCATAGCCACTTTTTTTGCGTCTGAGACTTCCACGTGGTACCATTATTGCAGCCAACATTGGTCAGGCTATGGTCAACCTGAAGCTATGGTTAAGTAAGAGCTCATCCTTACACAGACAGCTTTACGGAGGCAGGAGATTGATCTCTCAA
This sequence comes from Convolutriloba macropyga, assembly GCF_964194025.1. Lineage (NCBI taxonomy): Eukaryota > Metazoa > Xenacoelomorpha > Acoela > Convolutidae > Convolutriloba > Convolutriloba macropyga. Next base: position 328 of record NW_027451658.1, read on the forward strand.
TCATTGGCGTGTGAATCACACGTGTTACCTCTCGGCTATCACGCCTCTCGGCTATCTCGGCTATATATACATATATACTTACGGTTATTTGTTGATCTTTTTGATCTCACAAATCCAAATCCCATATTAACAAGTTAATCAGACCTCTCATGTAAATCTCTAAGTTCTTCTGAAAAAAAATCATTTTGTTAATCTCTCATTTGAGGAAATCTTTTATTCTAATTTTATTAAAACTTCTACTCTGCCTGCAACAGTTCATAGCCGAACACATAGATTCTTTCAACCCCAAATTGTGAACAATTACTTGGGTCAAAGGAAGCTCTTGCTACTACTATTAAATTTACGGTAGAGGATGATGGTCTTTTAATAAGTCGACGCCTCTAATAAAGACAAATAGCTGGCAAATATTTGGCAAATAGCTGCTATTTCCGATTGTAATGTTCGCATTTGCGCCTCTGTTCGGGTACACATTTGGGCAGAGTGCCAAATTGGGGGAAACTAAGGAAAATCTTTTTGGTAACTATCTTCAAAAAGGGAAATGATGACACGTTCCATATTAGCTTTTCGGTATAATATCATGACTATTCGAAGTTTCATATCTAAATAAGGTCTTGAATAATTCGTAACAAACTAACCAAATTATAGTTTAAGATTGCTATAACTCTTTCCGCGGAAATCAGTGATATTCCTAGAAGCAGCTATTTGTCAAACAACTGACGAGAGAGAATTTTTTCGCCTCAAATCATAGAAAACTCACGAGGTGATAAACGAAACAGATCCCTGCATAGGTTTTGTAACGAATTTCTGTCCATTCCATTTTACATAATTGTGGTTTTCCCTGAGGTAATTTTGCACCCGCTTTACGGATACTTTCTGCGCATTTTCGTGACTTCCACTAGCTCCGATGTCAATATTTCGTCCTAAGATTCCCGCAGGTAGTGGAATTCCGATTTTAGCTTCTGCTGCTATTGTCCCACTCTCTTTGTTCACTGAGAACGAGTCGTCGTCATTTGAGTCCTGAACACGGCGAAGTGTGAAACGAAATTCATGCGATTTTCGAGCCCGCTTGAGTCTGATCAGAGGCACTTTCAGTGTGGGACGGCCTGGACCAGGGCGATTTCGAGCGCACACCTCGACCGGGGTGGCACCCTTTATTATTTGGAAAGTTTATGGAAACTAGCAATATCATTGAAAGCGCCTCAGAAACATGTTTTTTTTTCAAAGACAATGTTAAACCTTAAAATCGTAATATCTAAACATATAATAATATTTAACCATACAACAATACTATCCGGACTCTAGGCCGTGCTCTGATCAGACCATCCAGACTTTGGATGGAGCTTGGATCACACTATCCGGTCTCTGGGTGGGGGGTCTGATCACACTCTCAAGACCAAAGATAGTTCGCTAATCAGACCGTTCAAAGACTGGACTTGGCCGTGATCGGAATTTCTAAAACGTAGAATCTATTGTTTCGTTGCGCTCTACACCCCTGAGAGCAACCAAAAAATCCTGAGAGCAACCAAACCGGAGCTTGCTTGGGGGACAAAAAAGGGCAAAAAGGTGCGAAGTTCAAAAATACGTTTCCATTTCTAAAAACAAATTATTTCAAAGTGATTATCATCATTAAATAATAACTGAAAGCGCTAATATGTTCTTTAATAACTTCATAGAATGCGACTGAGACCTGTTCTTATCCAGTATATGTCATACTACTACACAAAGAAGGACAAAAACCGACAAAATAAAAAAAGTTCAAGTAAAATTCGCGCCAAAATTGAATGATGCAGTTAAAACCATAAATCTGTCGATAAGAGAATCAAAATTTTCCAATTGCACAATATTTCATAACCATTATTGTTATAATTTAAAATGAAAACAAAAACTCTTTTAAATTTACAACCTTCCTACCATTATTGTTATAATTTAAAAAGAAAACAAAAACCCTTTTAAATTTACAAATATATAATCTCAAACATTTTATGAAATCTCTTAGTAAGAGTAGAAACAACGCCAAGAAACAAACGATTGAAACTAAAACCGTTATGAAGATTAAAATATAGCTCACTGAAAACGCATTCTCACCTGAGACTAGGCTACAAATCGAACGAAAAACGATTTGAAAAATGGCGATGCTCAAAAATCAAAATAAATTTTTGAAAACAAATATTCTCAAAAGCCGTAACAGACATAGGATTCAATTAGATTGCAATACTTCATAAAGCCATTTGCCCCGGTTTTTATTGAGACTAAGTCACAAGACAGCAAAATAAAAACAAACACAGGCAGTAGTCCAAATTTCATAATCAATTTTACGACATCAGTGTTCAAGACACTATAAATTTAGGTTCTTAATTGCACGAACTGTAAATCATCACTTGCTTCTCATACTAACATCAACGCTATTTCCTTATGAAACGACTACGTACACACATCACAAGAGAAACATACCCAAAACTTGAACAGTAAAGAGATATCGAAACTTCTTAATGAAACTAAATGGTCGAAGCCATCAGTAATAATCTTCGAATTAACAAAATTAGTTGAGTCTTCTTATTAGTAGGGGCAATTGCTTGATGAAAAAAATAAAAGCAAAAAAGGGACAGTTGAAAAAAATCTTTTTTTAATCAACAAATGTTAATTTGAAACTCATTAAAACAAAAAGCTATAAACCGAAGTCTTTGAAAAAGTTCAATCATACGTCCTGGTAAAGCGATTGAGACCTATCTTTTTCAAGTATTTGTTATACAACAACAAAAAGAACGACAAACATAGGCAAAGATAAAAAAACACCACTAACTTTTGCGAGAGAACTTCGTCTAAGCCAAAAAGCATAATTTATCCAACAAAACAATTAACATTTCCAGATACACCTTTTTATCAACGCTTGTGCATTGTTCCCAATTATCCTATTTTTCAATTGGGCCTGTCAATAATTCCTTGTCGATGTGATAATTCGACAAGGAAAGAAATGAACTTATAAATTAGTCAATTATGCTCAAAATACAAAAAAAATGGAAAACTCGTAGTATCAAAATCACGAGACCTTCAGTTAATTATAAAACCATTAAACGAAATTCATAACTCATATGAAATGATTTTTCCTATTTTTTACTGGGACTGCGCCTGGAGTTGAGAAAAGTAAGATAAATTATTTGAAAAATTCAAAAATTCACCGACATTTACTCAAAACAAATGAATTCACTGTCATAAGAGACATTAGATAACAACTGAAAACAATTTCTAGGTTTACTTTTACTTCCTAAAAAGTTGGATCTTTGATCTGCGAGACTAAGTTATTGGACTACAAAAAGCATTACAAATGAAAGAAAAACATAAGAAATCCTTAAAATTTTACGAAAACAATTCGTCAGCCATAAGAACCATGAGCTTAACTCTGAAATCATAGGGCCTCCTCTATCATTGGGCTTCTTTTTTGGCAATAAGATTGGTCAATTATTGAGTCCTGGTTTGATTTTCTTGTCAGTAGTTTACATAAAAAACTATAAATGCTGAAGTATTTTTTTAAAAAGAGCATCGCCCCATTAAAATCTAAAACTTTTTTCTTGACCGTAAGGATCCATGATGAGATCAAGGTCAGTCCTGATGTTGCTGCACGGCTAAAGATACACTCATTTGCACAAGTGGTTGCGAAAAAGATCAATCTTTAAGCACAATTTTTCAGTCTATCAAAAAAAATCATGAATTTTGTATTTTTATCGAATTTAAATATGCCAAAAAATCGCATTTTTATAAATCCAGAAGACTCTTAAGACCAACAAGAGTACCATTAGTTCTTTTTGAGCTTACAAAGATGATGAATACAGTTTCAACGTGTCTTCAGCAGATTTGAAGAAAGTTGTCTAAAGAGCGTATTTGCTCCCATTTTTGACCAAAAAAGTCAGAATTATGGACAAATTTAGAATTAATTCTAGTCAAAAATCCAAATCGAACAAATCATCAACCCTACCCCATGTTTAGAGATAAAATAAATTACACTACCGTTAACAATTTCAACATATTTTACCATAAATTTTCGAAAAATTGGAAAAAAAAATACGAAAAATGTTAATTAAAACAAGGTAATATGGTCTGCTATTCACAAAAATTTAATCCTAGGTAACTCCCTTTAAGAAAAGAAAATCAAAAAATCTTTTTAAATCCATATTCTACGCTGGACGGGCTTTCTAATGATACCACTAACAACTCTCTACGATGATTATATCGATCGGCCAAAATTGTCTGAACAAAAAAAAACCTTTTGAGTATATAGTTCCTCCCACACTAAAGTGGGTCGGAACAATAATTTAATAAGGATATAAAAAGTGTTATCAAAACCTCCAGTGACCACCACATCAATATATATAGTTTTAATATGACTTTCGATCAGGAATTATGAAAGGTCTTTGTATTAATCATGAAATTCTTTTTAGGGTAATTTTTTCTTTGGCATCTGGAGTCTCTTGTAAGGTTAGGTGCCCTCAGCAATGAATCGTCTCTAGTTATCAAAAAGTTTGAACAGACCCGAGCTCAAGCTAAAACTGGCTTTTGGTTATTATTCCGCAAGTGTCTCGCAAGAGTTGGACGTTTATCTTGTAAAATCAGTTTAGGAATCAGACGTTTATCTTATAATTCTTGCAGATCTTATAGTCTGACCAGATCTTATGTTAGCTTACAAGATTCGAGCAAGAAACTTGCAATATCTTGCATCAAGGTGCACAATCTTACAAGACTCTTGCAGGATTTGTGCCAAATTTTGCAAGATAGCCACCGGTAATAGACTAAGGAGGTATTTTAAACAGTTCTAACTTTAATGTAGACTTTGTTCAACAGTTGAGTGACTTTATCAGGCTGTGCAAATTTGGGATCCCAGAAGACAGACTTCCACTGCTGAGGAGTGAAATGTTCTGTGCTCACTTGTCTCTCTGTCAGAACTGACTCGATCGCTTTCTCAACTGACAGCTCATCTCCCTTCTCTACGTATCCTAACAAATGAATGTTTGGAATTTAGCCATAAATCCAAAAATTTTGTTCAAAAATGCAAATATTAGCTCTTAGTTATTCATCAACCACCTTTGCTTTAAAAAAATTCTCGCGGGCCTAAGCAGAAGTTTGTATATCAGTTTTATTGGGGATGGCGCTGTCAAAAGAAAGACCCGGTTTGACCTCATAATTGAAAACGTTGTAAAACTACAACTTCCTATTATGTCGTCTATGAAAAGTTTTAATCCTAGAACTTTCATATTATGAAAGTTGTAAATTAACAAATTTTCAGAAAAATCATGAACACGGCTAAAACAAAGCACAAATACTTTGTCTCAAAAAATTAGTAAGAAAAAAATTGGAAAAGTTTCTTTTCAGTTATACCGTATTTATGGAAAAGTTGTAGTCATAGAACGTCATAATAAATTTTTTTTTCGCTACCTGAGAATTAGAGATCAAAATTTCCAGATGTTTCACAAAATTGCTATTCCACAAGAAACTGAAGTCTGTGCCTCAAGTCACCTTTTTGCATTCTTTTTATGGAATAGTCATAGTCATAAAACTTCATAAAGCAAAAACTAATGTAAGTGCTTCTTAACAGCCAAAAATATTGTAATGCGTAACCTGATAACGTTTTTTAGTGCCGATCAAACGAGTCACACTTGATGTCTGCAAAATGAAATAAAAAAACGTTCTTTTTCTGTATTTTTTTACACTGTTTAAAAATTGTTATCACCGGTAAAGTACGCATAAAACTTTCTATTTAGGCCAGAGAGAAAAACTGTTTTGTGGCAGACAATTTGGACCACAATTTGTGAATTTAAGCTGTGTAATGGCCACAGTAGCACTGTTGTTCTGATATAGAACGCTTTTAAGGATTATAAAATTATTAAAAAAGACCATTTACGACTTTCGCCAAGCATATATTGATTCAACAAAAAAAACGTTATTTTATCCTCACTTAAAAGATAATATCAACTTTTCTGTCTCATTTAGACGTATGATCCATTTGGACTTACTGCCTTTGAGTAGTTTCCATGATATTTGAACTAATTTTGTAATTCAATGCGACTGGAGTCAGTGAAAAGTAATTTCTCGAGAGAAAAATCGTATTAAACATTATATAGACCAAGATGAAAGTTTCTAAAGGCTATATTATCACAGTTGTGGTTGTCCACTAAGCTATACACACTTGGTTTAGACAATATAAGTTCGAAAACCAACTGTTGAATATTTTTTTTAGAAGCCGGTGTTTCAAATACTTTATCATGGGTAAATTGCATATCAAATTTTCTGTTTAGGCAAGAGAAAAAAATGATTTCCAGCCAAAAATTTTCTGTCGTCAGTTTTTGAGTTTTAGCTGTGTGATTATCTCAGTAGAAGTGCCACTCTGCTATAGATTTTTTTTTGAAAAAGTCGGAAGGATAACAAAAGAGATCATTTACGATTTTTGCCAAGTTTACAATTAATCAACAAAGAACGTTATTTTATCACTGCGGAAAACGTATTATTAATTTTTCAGACTCTCACGTGCATATCCAAGCTGAACGCCCTGTTTTGAACTACTGCTTGAAGTACTTGAACCCTTTTTATAATTTAATGTGACTGGAGTCAGTGAAAATCTTATTTCAAGAAAGAAAAATCGTATTAAACATTACATAGAATAAGAAGGAAGTCTCTGAATGCTATATTATCACATTTTTGTTTGTCCACTAAGCTATACACACTTGGTTTAGACAATATAGGTTCGAAAATCAACTGTTGAATAGTTTTCTTAGAAGCCGGTGTTTCAAATACGTTAACATTGGTAAATTGCATGTCAAATTTACTGTTTAGGCAAGAGAAAAAAATGATTTCCAGCCAAAAAATTTCTGTCGTCAGTTTTTGAGTTTGAGCTCTGTGATAACTTCAGTAGGAGTGTCGGTCTGCTATAGAAAAGATTTTAAAAGAGTCGGAAGGATAACAAAAGAGATCATTTACGAATTTCGCCAAGTACATATTTAGTCAACAAAGAACGTTATTTTATCCTTGCGCAAAACGTAATATCAATTTTACGGCCTCCTTTACGTGTATGTTAAAGCTGAAAACTTTATTGTGAATTAGTGTTTGACGTATTTCAACTCTTTTTATATTTCAATGTGACTGGACTCAGTGAAAACCTTATTTCAAGAGAGAAAACTCGTATTAAACATTATATAGACCAAGATGAAAGTCTCTGAATGCTATATTATTACATTTTTGGTTGTCCACTAAGCTATACACACTTGATTTAGGCAATTTGAATTCGATAATCAACTATTGAATAATTTTTTAGAAGCTGGTGTTTCAAATACGTTATCATGGATAAATTGCATATCAAATTTTCTGTTTAGGCAAGAGAATAAGAATGATTTCAAGTCAACAATTTTCTGTCCTCAGTTTTTGAGTTTTAGCTGTGTGATTGTCTCAGTAGGAGCGCCGTTCTGCTGTAGACAAATTTTCGAAAAATTCGGAAGGCTAACAAAAGAGATCATTTACGATTTTTGCCAAATACACAATTAATCAACAAAGAACGTCATTTTATCCTTGCGCAAAACGTATTATTAATTTTTCAGCCTCTCTTACATGCATATCCAAGCTGACCGCCCTATTTTGAACTACTGCTTGAATTATTTGAACCCTTTTTATAATTCAATGCGACTGGAGTCAGTGAAAATCTTAATTCAAGAGAGAAAATTCGTATTATACATTTTAAAGACCAATCAATAAAAAAATTTAGTTTTTAACTTTTAAAATTTGTCAATTCTTGTGCACATGAAAATCATTGTCATCTTTTACCAAAAGAGCGCAATAAGAGTGAACAAATAAGTTCTTATTACATATGGAAATGTTTTAAAGTTTAATTTGTTTCAAAACTGAAAAATCTATGTCAGGTCCATTTTTTTGCGCAATTCTGATGTCTTACAAATTTCTGGCCCTAATATTGCCTATAAATTGTGCTATTTAGGCGTCAGCGGAGTAAATGAAGCTAATTGAACTAACATTTTTAGGCAATTCACCATTTTTTGTCTTTTCAATTATTTCTTGTTCATGTTGTTTCCAATCGAAAAACAAAAAACACCCTGGCTTCTATGGCAAGGTGGGAATTTTTTCTAACTTCTTATTACAGATTTCTGGTCTCCAGTAGCTAGCAATTGAACTTATGCTGCTTCCACAGTTACTTCGGAATTTTAGTGCCTCTAGAGCCCCAGATTTTAGTGGTTTTCCAAGAGTTTGCGAAAGACATGGGTGTATCAGGAACCCAAAAAGTGGGATATGGCGCAAATGTTTGATCGTTTCCTCATAGCTACCGTACCAAATTGAACTATCAAGTGCGCGTTGTTGTGAACAATCAACGATCAACATTCAACAACAATCAACAATCAGTAATCAATAATCAACAATAATCAACAATCAACAACAATCAACAATCAATAATCAACAATTAGCAATCAACAATCAACAACAATCAACCATCAACAGTAATCAACGATCAACATTCAACAACAATCAATAATCAATAATCAATAATCAACAATCAACAACAATCAACATTCAACAATCAACGATCAACAATCAATAATCAACAACAACCAACAATCAACAACCAATAATCAACAATCAATAATCAAAAATCAACGATCAACAATCAACAATCAGTAATCAACAATCAAAAATCAGTAACCAACAATCAACAATAAACAATCAACAATTAGCCATCAACAACAATCAACAATCAATAATCAACAATCAACCATCAACAACAATCAACAATCAACGATCAGCAATCAACAACAATCAACATTCAGCAATCAATAATCAACAACAATCAATAATCAATAATCAACAATCAACGATCAACAATCAACAACAGTCAACAATCAACAACAATCAACAATCAACCATCAACAATCAACAACAATCAACAATCAATAGTCAACAGTCAACCATCAACAAAAATCAACCATCAATAACAATCAACCATCAGCAATCAATAATCAACGATCAACAACAATCAGCAATCAATAATCAACGATCAACAACAATCGGCAATCAATAATCAAAAACAATCAACCATCAACAACAGTCAACAATCAATCGACGATAGGTGACATAACGTCATTATTCGGTGTTAAAGTTAAAGTTCCCATAAGTTTGAAATCAGTCCCGCCTTGACAAGAATTGAGAGCTATCTAATGAAGAGCACTTCCCTGAAACAATGTTGTCCGTCAGACGATTCCCTAGCTTCTGTTTGCTGGTTAGCAACTAATTCTTGGTAATCAATCAAGACGCTATCGCGGACGAATATCTTGAGATGTCTCAGTTTTCTACTCTTTGAAGCGGTTTATTCTACTCTCGTGAATTCAGTTCAAGTAGGTAATGTGGTATCATATTTTCAAATTTCCGCCCTCGGAACTGGAAAGTCGTGTTCTGCTAGGGAAATTCTGGTTTGTCAGCTCCCTTAAATGTGGAAGAGGATGTAAAAGTCAATGCCCTACGTATTAAGTCATTGAAAATTGGAGAGCAGAGAGTGGTGCTTTTGTTCAGACGGGTTAAGAAAAGACGGGTGACGCCTTTTCTCACTCTTTTTAGCAAAAGTTTTTTGCGTGATTAGATTTTGATATCAAGTGACTTACCTCACTCAATAACATGTTTTTTGCACTTTAAAACTTAATTTGAATTTGTTTAAGGTCAAAGGAACTTATACGTAGTAAAGGTCATGAATAAAAGTGTTCTGCGGTATGAATTTTAACATGATTTATTAATTTATTGTTGAATGTTTTTAATAGTCGCACAGCGATAGCTGGGGCTATTATTGGCCCTTTCTTGTTTTTTTTATTTCGTCGTCATGATTTTTGTTACGACCATATGACGTCACAGTCACTTTTTGTTCATTCGTTCATGCAATTTCTACTGAATTGCGTGCGTGACGTCATTTTTCGCTCTTAGTGGATTGAGTTTTTTGTTCATTCGCGTTATTAAATTTTTGGTCACACTTGACTTACCTCACTCTGAAAAATGGCTTCCTCACTTTGAAATTGACTTTAATTTACTTTAATTCAAAGAGATAAGGTCAAATGGGTGTAGTTACTCTAAATGAAGTTTATTTGAGAGCAGCTAATAGAGGCAGCAATAAATTTTCAATCAAAATACTGAATTTTAATCAAAATATTACATATCAGCCTTCAATGAACAGACGAATTTTTTTGGTCTGTCTTTTTTACTGTTTTTTTGAGACTGCAGATCTACGAAGCTATTGCGGCTATGTTCTGGCAATCTGCCAGCTATGTTTTAACTAACTTTTTGAGCGCCGTCGATTTTTTCCAATTTAGATCTGTCTCTGTTTCTATCTTTATTATTCGGCACGCAGGTCTGTTCTTTCGCAGCTATTCCGGCAATCTGCCGGCCATGTTAAGCGAAATAAAACTGCAGAAAGATAAACATTAAGTAAACAAAAGTAATTGCGGGTAATGGCCATGCCTCAGCGGCCCGTGGGACTTGATATGAATCTATCACAACTGAACATGGGATCAGCGTACCCTGAAAATTTTTTTAAATTTAGTTTAGATGCTCTTGGTATCACATAATGACTCTTTTCATATTCTCTATTTTCAATTCCACTCTGATTTTTACTGTTTTCTCGAATTTTTGGATCGGATTTTTTTCTAAGTGGTTTTCCCAATCCATTCACAGCTCATTCTAGAACTAGTTTTTTGTTTGAATTATATTTTCATTTCTCGCTAGTGGTTTTTTGGTTCATAAGCGGCATTTTGACATTGATTTTCTGTTTTTTCATATTTTTTATCTGATTTTTAATAAATGGTTTTCTTAATTCACTCATAGTCCATTTTAGGTCTAGTTTTTCTGTTTAGTCAATAAAAATTCTTTGACTTGTACGTCAGGACTTGTCCTGCTATGTTTTTTTACTTTGTCGAAAAAATGTTTCGCTTTACCTCATTTTGCCTTTTTTCAACATTTTGCGTGATATCCTTTTGACTTCTCTAGTATAGTTTCCCTCTTCTCTCATTCTGCTAAAAGTGATTTTGAACATCAGTTGCTCAGCAAAGCAATTCAAAATGAACAGAGTCAGTATAAAAAATTGAAGTCAGAAGTAGAAACGGGATAAACCCATAAAGCCCAATTTTAGAGCAAATACATTGGAGTTTGACGAAAAAAAATCAGAATTGAGCGATTCAAGAGAGAAAATAGATTAGGAAAAAGACCACAATAATGCCAGTAGAAGCTGTTTTGGACTTTGTACCGTGGCTTTCTTATTGCAAGATCAGAACTGAATCCGAACTCCTAGCTAAATGAGTTGATACTAAACTAAAATGCGCTCATTGTACTCATTATTTTTAGCGTAGGAACTAACAATTTGGTGTGCAAATTACATAGATACTTCTTGTTGAGCCTCTTAATTCGTTATTTAAATCAGTTAGTAAAAGTGTGAAAATTACTGATTGTGCAGTGTTGTAGAGATAACCGAGTTCTCGTTCACTTTCAGAGCAGTTGATTTTTTATTTCTTTTGTTATAACGATGACACGAGGTAGTGTGCGGCTAAAGTTGAATTTTAATTGATTTCAAAACTATATTTCGAAAAATTTGGAACCTCATTGGCATATTTGAGAGGGTCTAACGTTTAGAAAAGTGTGTTGCAAGAAACCTTGTCGAGAAATTTATGTTTTAGCAGATTTGTGAAGTTAGTTTTATCGGTTTTGTCGGTTTTTATAGATCCGTGCTCAATAGTAAACTTTTTTAATAACCGCCCTCATCTTCTCAGCCGGCTATTATAGCGCTGCTTTTTTTTACATTTCAAAGATTTTGAATTGTATTGGGGCGCTGTCTTTTTTTAAGATCTGTTCACACATTTTCATGATTTTTGAAGTCAAATTGGAGTAGTGATTTTCTGTTTTTTTCTTATTTTTTTGATCTGATTTTGTTTTAAAAACGGTTTTCTCAATCACTTCATCACTTTGAAATTGACTTTTTTTACTTTAATTAAAAGCGATAAGGTCAAATGAGTATGTGTCACTCTAAATGAAGGCTATTTGAGAGCAGCTAATTTAGGCGGCAAAATATTACATATCAAGCGAATTTTTTTCATCTGTCTTTTTCTCTGTTTTATGAGACAGCAGATCTACAATGCTATTGCGGCTACTTTCTGGCAATCTGCCGGCTATATTTCGTTTTTGCTATAATTTACTTCTCTCGCTAGTGGTTTTTTTGTTCTCGCTAGCGGCATTTTGACATTGATTTTCTATTTTTTTTTTTAATTTTTTAATCTAAGTTTTTAGAAATCGTTTTCCCAATTCACTCGTATTCCGTTCTAGGTCTAGTTTTTTGTTTAGTCAATGAAAATTTTTTGAATTGTGCGTCAGTAGTCATTCTACTTTTTAAAATTTGCTTTACCTTTTGATCACGTTTTTCGTTTTACATAAGTCACGAAAAGGTATTATATTTATATTAAATTTCTATAATACAATCATAGTAATATATGGTAATTTTAAGAACGCTTGCATGTTTAATGTTTAGATTGTGTTTTAAAAAATGATATAATTTATCTCAGTTTTTTTTTCGATATTTTTCAGCTATTTTGCGTATTTTAACCTAATTTTAACAGTTTTGGGTATTTTTTGTTTGATTGCATTAATTGGGAACTAATTGGGGGAGGTTTTTTGCGTGATCTAAAATTCCCTCTGATTCACAATTTCTAGCTGCTGAATTCAACTGACGGCAATTTGATTCTAAAAGTCAAAGATTAGTGCCCCGAAATTGATGTCATTTTCTCATTTTATATTTTAAATATAAATGGTTGTATTTATTAACCTCTAATGAGGTCACTTAAAGAATATTTATGATCAGTCTCAAGTGGGCTCGAATCCGCTTCTGATGAAACTTTTCAGACCAAATTGACCTCTGACCAGAGCATTTTCGGACCATAGTCCAGACTGTAGTGCGCTCGAACTTTTGTCCAGACCCTGTAAGTTCGGACTGGCAACAAACGGGTGTGCGCTCAATTGGGTCTGATTATAAAGCAATATGATTTGGGTCTTCACCTCAATCTGGATAAGAAACTCGCAAAATGGCCAATTTCAGTTTTAGGTGGTTACCCGGTTTTCAATGTTTCTTTGTTATTTAGAATGCGTTTGGTTGTGATGGTCCCTCAATAAACTCTTCAAGTGCAACCGGAACTTTTGGAGGATCAATGTCTCCTCAAATGCGAGGGCTTTCTGCATTACCCCAACTCTCGCAACAGCTGCAGGGCTCCCCGGGTAATCGGACAAGCGTATTCGCATGCTCAGGAAGCGTGATAACGGGTGAAGGAGGCGCAAGTCAATTCTCATCTCAACAACAGAGTCAACAAAGTGAAGTGGCATCCCTCGGCGTTTCATCATCGGCTGCTGCCGCATCGGGTCTCCCTCCACCCGGGTCTTCTTCTGTGAACAGATCATTGTACAATCAACACATGGCTTCGAACAGCTGGACGTCCAGTTGTCGGGGTGGTTTCACCAGTCCCTCTCAGATGTCCCCAATTAGCAATCTGGCACTGCAACAACAAGCTGCCCCGAAGAGAAGGTAACAATCAATCTGCTCATGAAAAGGAAGATGTAAGCTGAGCGGTTCTCTTTGCTCTTTGAGGCTTCGAAGAGGAGTATTGGTTTTCTTGAGGTTTCTTTAATAGCTGCGAAGTGATTGCTGAGGCCGCTATTGGCCTTTTCGAGTTTTTTTACGACTCAAAGTGTAGTATTGGTTTTACTTAAAGTTTTTATGAATCGAGGCTTTATGGTTTTCTATTTTTTTTGCTACTCGAAGAGGCTTCATGGTTTTCAATGCTTTAAGACGCAAAGAGGCTTTAAGGGTTTCTGTGTTTTTAAAACTCGAAGAGGCTTTTTGGTTTTCTGTTTTTAAGACTCGGAGATGTTTTATGGTTTTCTCAGCCGGCTATTAGAGCGCTCCTATTTTTGAAGATTCAAAAGAATTTTTATTGGGGCGCTGACTTTTTTTAAGAACTGTTAACATATTTTTTTGATTTTTGAAAGTGAAAAAATATATCTAAACAGTTAGTCTTGGTTTCCGATCTATGATTGTTATTTTTTCTAGTTCCCAGTTCTAACAGTTATGAGATGACCGGATTTATTAATAGCCGTTAGGCAATAGTGGCTAGTATTGGGGACATCGCGTTTTTACAATTCAAAGGATTTGAATTCTATTGGGGCGCTGTATTTTTTTAAGATCTGTTCGCAAACTTTCATGATAATTGAAGTCAAACTGGAGCAGTGCTTTTAGTCACGCCGAAATTGCCTCGCCTGTCGTTGAGGAGGAATTCTTCCGACATTATTCGGTTTTTTTCGTCGTCAAGATTTTTATTAGCAACTTATGATGTCAAAACCATTTCATATCTGCCTTTTGTTCATTCCTTCATGCAATTTTAACTAAAATATGTGCGTGATGTAATTTTTCACTCTTAGTGAAGCTAATTTTTTGTTCATTTGCGTCATTAAGTTTTCGGTCGAACGTGACTTAACTCACTCTCAAAAATGACTTCCTCACTACGCTACCAAGTTTGAAATGGGGCCACCCACCACGGATCGAAGTGGGACCACCCATCCCCGGGTATCAGGGCATTTTTTTGCTTTTCAACATTGGTCTCTTTTTTTATATCTTATGTTTTAAAATAAATTAATCTCAAAACTGTTCAGGCGAATTAAATGCTTTAACATTTTGTTTAGAAACCAGATGGATGTGTTCGACGAACAATCCATTGCAATCTTCGGTGATTCACATGCCACACGAATACCTATGCCTGAGTCAGTACTTATCATCGGAAGAGGTGGCGAATATGTTTCTATTTTGAAAGACTATAAGGAACAGTTGAGAAACTTTGACATCCTCGTCATTATGACAGGAGGTTATGACATTTCCTCCAAAACATCTTTCGAGCCTCCCAAATGCAATATTACACAGGCAATGGATCACATTAAAGAATGTTTTGCATACGCTGAGCAGCACAACAGATTGATGCTCACAGCCGACGTGTTGACTTGTCTCAGCAATTGGCGATGTTCGGATTATTTGAATGGAAGAATGGAGAAGCGAATGAAAAAACACCATAACAAATACGCCAAAGGCATGAACTTAAAACCAGAAGACTATGATAAAAGCGGTGTTCACCTGGAACGTTACGATCGGGTGACAAACATCTTGATGGAAAAAATTCAAGGCATCTCTCAACTACTTTTTAATTATTCAGCTTGATGCTTTCTCTTTGTCTTTTAATATTTGAGTTTAATTTTGATTTATTGCTGCTGCTTTTGTTGTTAATTTTGCAGTTTGATTTAATTTCCTTGTGCGTTTTCATAAAAAGTAATTATCAGTATGGTCAAGGACTTGTTCAAATGCTTTGAGATTCTACGTAGGAGTGTCATAGTCGTCGTAGGTTCTGATGAAGTGCTCATTGTTGATCTAGCTGGTCTGGGAAAAAAGAACTTAATACATTGTCAAATTTTGAGCTCAAAATTTTTTCTTATGCAGTTTTATAAAAGGCATCTTTCAGTATAGTCAGGGGCTTATTCAAGTGATCTTAACACTTAGCGGCGTTCTCTGATACTGGGGAATGAGCGCAGCCAGTTGTTATTGTTTTGAATCATCAGTGAGCCGATTGTCTGGCTGTAAATTTGTTGATTCATCAATAAGCCGATTGTGTTGCTTGGAGATGATTTCAATTCAGGCTTTTAGGAGTGGCTTGGACTGCTATTTTCAAATTTAAGTGTACTCCCTAAGCTGATTGTGTGGTTTAGAGACTATCTTGTTGATTCAAAAAAAAGGCAGCCGATTGTGTGGCTATTATTTTTGATTCATTAGTTAGCCGATTGTGTGGCTGTAATTTTTATGATTCATCAATAAGCCGATTGTGTGGTTGGAGATGATTTCTATTCAGGCTTTTAGCAGTGCCTTGGACTGCTATTTTCATATTAAAGTCTACTCCCTAAGCTGATTGTGTGGCCTGGAGATTATATTGTTGATTCAAAAAAATGACAGCCGATTGGCTGTTTTTTTTTAATCATCAGTGAGCCGATTTGGTGGCTGTTAATTTTTTGATTCATTAATAAGCCGATTGTGTGGCTTCAAGATGATTTAAATTCAGGCATTTAGCAGTGCCTTGGACTGCTATTTTCAATTTTAAATGTACTTCCTAAGCTGATTGTGTGGCTTGGAGACTATCTTGTCGATTCAAAAAAATGACAGCCGATCGTGTGCCTGTTATGTTTTTGAATCACCAGTGAGCCGATAGTGTGGCTGGCATTTTGTTGATTCATACATAAGACGATTTTGTGGCTTGGCGATGATTTCAATTCAAGCTTTGAGCAGCGCCTTGGACTCCTATTTTCAAACTTAAATGTACTTTCCAAGCTGATTGTGTGGCTTGGAGACTATGTTGTTGATTCAAAAAATGACGGCCGACTGTGTGGCTGTTATTTTTTTGAATCTTCAGTGAGCCGATTGTCTGGCTGTAAATTTGTTGATTCATCAATAAGCCGATTGTGTGGCATGGAGATGATTTCAATTCATGCTTTGAGCAGTGCCTTCGACTGCTTTTTTCATATGAAATTCTTTTCCCTCAGCTGATTGTGTGGCTTGGAGAATATCTTGTTTATTCAAAAAATGTCAGCCGATTGTGTGGCTGTTATTTTTTGAATCATCAGTGAGCCGATTGTGTGCCTGTAAATTTTTTGATTCATCAATAAGCCGATTTTGTGGCTTGGAGATTATTTCTATTCAGTCTTTGAGCAGTGCCTTGGACTGCTATTTTCATATTAAAATCTTCTCCCTAAGCTGATTGTGTGGCTTGGAGAATATCTTGTTGATTCAAAAAATGACAGCCGATTGTGTGGCTGTTATTTTTTGATTCATCAGTGAGCCGATTGTGTGCCTGTAAATTTTTTGATTCTTCAATAAGCCGATTTTGTGGCTTGGCCATGATTTCAATTCAGGCCTAGTTCCGCGTTAATGTATAAAAGCGGTTCCTGTCTGATTCAAGTGGAGGGATTCAACTTTTTTTTGTTTTTCAATCCGAGTAATAAAATAAGAATTGGCCGGTTATCTGAATGAAACGGCGGTTAGTGAACTCTTGTTTCTTCAATCTCTTCTCTCTTGCATACTTCCGAGTTAACGTATAATATTGAGTTTGCTGTGAATTGAGATTTTGATTGGTTATTGGAGACTCTCTAGATCTGTTAGTTGACTAGTAACTTTATACTGCGCATTCTTCAGCAATGCTACCTTTTTTAAAGGAAATCATGTCTGTGCCGAACCAATCTCAAAGTGTTACTGGTGAGATCTTGTCTGGACCCAGGTCTACAAGAGGTTTCATGCCATCCCAAAGCAGCCTGTATGATTCGCCAGCTGACGTGAAGAAAGCGAAAAAGCTAAGATGGGTCTTTTATAAGAAGTATGACCCATGCCCTTTCGACATTGCGTACAATGATAGCGCTTGGCCCAAGATGTCCTTGATTGACAAACTAACAATGGAGAAAAATACTAAAGTGAATTTCAAGTCGACTGATTGTGGCAGGTTTCGGGCATCTTTTGTTGAAAGAGTTCCTGTTGATGACATTGATCATTTCACCATTGGAGTAACGCAAAAAGTGGCTTCAGCTGACAAAAGCTTTTCCGATATAAGCTCAGTTGGGTAGGTTTTGTTTATTTGTTTTAAAACATTTGCTTCTTTAATTCTATTTTGTTGTCTCTTTCTGTTTTTTTTTAATTTCCCACGTTTCCCATTTTTTCCCCGCAATTTTTCCCGTTTTTCTTGATTTTTTCCCACTGAGATCTTAACTAATTTTCCGGGAATAACCGGAATGAGAAGTGAACGCAAGTTTCCCAGCAGGAAAAAGTGGGAAACGTACGCATAGGCAAGTTTCTCGCTGGGAATTGTGGGATTAGTAAGTATAAGCAAGATTTCCGGGAATCCCACTGGGATTTCCGGGAAACGATGCACCGGGCAGTGACATAAGTTTCTACGCTGGAAAAACAATGGCTGCCACGAAGAAATTAAACTCCTCTGTTCAGGGCTTGGATGGGTGAGTTAGTTATTCTTAAGTTTTTTTAAAAATAAAAATTTGTTTAAAGATCAATGGATGTTTGGCCCTTATTGAAATTCTTTCGATTGGAGTGATTTTTGTTGATATAAATGTCTTGTGCACTCCATTTGCGGTGTCTTTTTTCTTCAATTTCGAGGAAGTTTGTCATTTGGTTTTTTTTATTTTTTAGCGCTATGTGCGGCTCTACTGAAAACTACAAGGTATCAAACTCGGCATCTTCGAGTCAATCTTCTCAAAGGTGAGTGAGACACCTTTAATACAATCCTAATTTATAGAAAACTTACTTTTTATGATTAAATCGGTTTGAGAACAATCAATTTGCATTTTGTCATCAGCCAGTTTCTAGCTCAAGAGTTTTGACAAGAAATCTATGGCTGTTGATTTCTTTGCTATCACACCACGAAAGTATGACAATTGCTGATATGCGTGTTCATGCTTAGGGAGTTAGCATAATATTTGCAATTTTTTTAACAGGAATAAAGAAAACATCTGTCCCCCCACTGGACCACGCAAAGTCATAGGGAGCAATGTCAAGCGAAAGGTCTTCTTCCAGGGTGATCTAGAGCCCGCTGTGGATGATACAAGTCCATATCTCAATTTGGCCCAAACAAGTAGTTCAACACCCCGCCAACTTGCTTTAGAACCAGCTCAAGACTCTAATGAACAATCAAAGAGTTATCAGATTAACGAATTCATGGATCTCGTAACCAGCAAAATGAACGAAGTGATGGATGCCCAAGCAAACCACGCGAAGAAGATAATGAAGGAAAACGCAGTATTTAGACGAAAACTTTTAGACGCTGTCCTTGAGGGCGAAAATTCGGAAAGTGTGAAGAAAATGAAGAAGGCAATTAAAGCAAAGCGAGCTGACGGCAAACCTCTGATGTTCGAAGGGCAAGACCTAATGAGCATCAAGCCACAGAGCGATGAACCTAGATTGTTTGGAAGGCTTGTTGCACCGATAATTTTTGGAGCAGAAAACTAATCAAAATTGATTCATCTGCGAGTTGGCCTTAAGATCAATAGAAAAAACACCGGAGAGGCTTGTCCACGAGAACTAGAGGAGATCTTCATTAACTGCATCGAAAGAAATTTTTGCGAAAGCCGAGATGATGCTGTGGAGAGATCAATATCTGGCGCCAACCAGTATGGCGTTGATATGAAGCAAAAGTATTGTGACAAAAATTAACATTTGTAGCAGCTTCGCGAGATTTTGTGCTTCAGCATCAGTTTTTGCAAAAAGAAAATTAAGTTCAGCTGATAGATGCTGTAGATACTGATAGAAGAAGCCTCTGTCTTTCTGCTTGCAGAATTTTGTTTTGACGCTCTTTAATATTGTTTCTGATTTGTTTTGTTACAATGTTTGATTTCAAGATATCTTTAAAGTTGACTGTTGACTGGTTGTCGCTTGTTCTAATTAACCGTGTTTGTAATAAATCATTTTTTAAATCAAACGGGAGATGAATTAAATGAGTAATTGCGTAAGTTTATTGATTGAAAAGCGCTTTCACTTTTACTTGTTTTCAATTGTTTTCATGGTATTTAAATTTTGTGTTTCAATTTGTCAAATCGTGATTTCACCGCAATCAAAAGGTCAAACCTGCTAACCGAAAAAGTTTTCTTATTTGTTAAGGCCAGTTTAGAAGTTGTTTATTCAGTCAAATGAGATTCTTTTTAAGTCTTTTGTAAATGAAAAGGTCTTTTGTTCCTTTTGATTCTTTTGTTTTCATGTTAAGAAATGTCGGTTTGTAATTCGTCAGATGAAGATTTTGCAACGACAAAAGCTCAAAGCGGCAGATCGACCACTTTCCCTCAGACAGTGAAACAGGTTTGCCCTCACCCAGTGAAACAAGCGTGTCAACAGTGCTCTCTAGTACTGACGAAAACGACTGTGACGGCAATGAATCTGCTGGTCTATCGCTTGCTGATCGTGGTCATGCAAACCGAGAATCAGAGAGCGGTGTTTACAATAACATCAAAGCAAAGCTCGATCAAATGGTGAAGGAGCATAAGGCTACGTTAGAGAGAATGAGAGAAAAGGAGCGGGCAAATAACGAAGAGATGTTTGCTTTGATAACATACAGGAAATCGGGAGATCCGGCTTCTGCAGACAACATAACAAAACATCCGCCTGTAATGCATGAAGGAATAAACTTGATGCAGATACCTGCTGGTCACAGCGCCAGTAAAATTGGCCGACATTTAGCTGGTGCCATGTTCGGCAATGATGAAGACTGCAAGTTAATTGGGTATATAATTGGCCTAAAGAGGCGCCGAAAAGACAACAGGATTCCAGTCCCCGAAGACGAAAGAGCAAAATTTGAAGTTGTGGTTCGCAGCAAGTATCCCAAGTACCATGAAACCGCCTACAATGAAGCCCGTCATGCAGCCAATCAAATGGGATTGGACATAAAGCTGAAGGTCATTAGAAAGAATCGATTTGCTTCTAAAAAATGATTACCCTGCCTTGATATCAGCTCGTTTATTACTGATTTTGCTCCATTCTGTGGTAATTTATTGTAGCAGTTGGAAACTTATCATCGTTCTGCATTTCTTGTTGAAGTTTTTTTTTATTTTCTGGTTACAAATTTATTTAATTTGGGATTAATATTATTGTATAAGCGCTTGTAACTTTGTATTTCCGTTATGCTATCAACTTTATTTTTTCGTTTTCTTTATTTATGAGTTGACTTCTTGTAAATTTTGCTTTCCTTGCGTAAGTTAACACATACTATGTGAATTTTTCTTCTGTCAATGCTTTCTAAAAGCTCTCGAGCGAAGTATGAAGCAATTATCTTGGTCCTGCACTTTTTCGTCTGAATTTTTTCACTTCTCAAAGTGAAATGGGATAAACCGGTAAACCCCGGAAGGCGTTCACTCCCTTATGCTTATTTCCTTAATTATTAAATAACCACTATCATAGTCATTCGCTGGCGGGTCATTTCAAAGCATTTAGCCCAAAGTTAGTTTCTTATGTTCTTTGATAACCATTTGTCCTTAATTTGTCTTCCCTGAGATACTCTTTTGTTTTCAATTGAACACCTGAAAACTTTGTTTTGAGAAGCCTGTGTTCAGATTAGTGTTTGACATAACTCAGTGATGCATGCAAAATTGCGTTTTTGGATTGATGTCGGATGGAAGGTTTTTTTGAATCAGACTGGTATCGCCTGTATGCCAAAAATGTAATAGCTGTTAAATTGCACATTATACTATCAATTTTTTTGTTGAAAAAAAACTTAATTGGTTACAAAGACAACAAGATCATGTTAAACGCATCTTTTTTTTTCTTTTTTTCCCCGCGAGTTTTTTTTTCTGCAAATGTAAGGGGCTATTCATTGCTGAAACAATCCATGTTTCTTGATGTACAAAAATTTTAATTTTACTGGAGAAACTCGATCCCTATAGAAAGTTTTCTTTCAGGAATGGAGAAATGTCAGAAACTAGCCCAAGCTGATGCTCAGGTCACAAACGAAATAATTAAAGTTCATAACTTTATTGTTCAGCCCTTGGTTGAAATGTTTTCTCCGTCTGAATACAAGCTGGCGTTAGAAGACGATTCTGTACTTCGCGAGTTTGACAAACTGCTCAGAAGTTTTCACAGTAGTGCAAAATAAAACTCTTTCAGCTTTGAAAGAGACACGTATGGGGGATACGGATTGTTTTACAGGGGTAATAAAACCCTTGAAAAGAGACAACATGATCGAACACTACCGTCGATAATAGGAGTACTTGAAAAAATACCCACCGAGTTGTTGTCAACTTTCCCGTACGTCTCAATTTTCACAAAAACAAGGGTTTGTGAATATGATCGTGTTATGCTCGGCCCAACTCGTTTCGCCAATCATTCCTGTCGACCAAATTGTCGCTATGTGTTGAAGGAAATTAATTCAATGCAGTGTATCCAGCTGGAGATAGTAAACACTATTTATACGGGTGACGAAATAACTGTTTCTTATGGCGATGGATTTTTTGGCGAAGGTAACCAAGACTATCTCTGTAGACACGTTGACAAACACCAAGATAAACCCACCTTGCTTGTTTCCAATTCCGTGCGTAAAACTGGGTTGGTTTTGCCGGTTCTGCCTAGCCGACGCCGATGTGTCTCCGTGCTGCGAGAAAAAGTCTTAGGAAGAAGAAGACTTCGAAAAAACCAAAAATGGAGATGCGAGCTTTCAATGGAAGTTTTAGCTGCTCAGATTCTGATTCTGTTTCCTCGACCTCCTCAGCACAGCTTTCTGACTAAGTAGCGACGGACTTTCAACTTGGAATTCCTTCTTTTCAAAATAATTCAATCTCATCACCAAACAGCTAAACTCAAGAGAGTCTTCCTTCGTTCAGCTTGAGCGCACTTGAAAATAAAGCTGATGATTTTGGAAGTTCTGACAGCATGAGTGAATCTTCTGCTGAAGATTTTGTCTGTACTTTTTCTCAAGAAAACTTTGCGATTTGCGTTAACGAAATAATTACAAAGCATGGCACATCTGATGCGGAAGCAACAGATTGGCTAAGTTTGATAAAAGTTGGCTTCCCAGGTAAAAAAATTCATTCTTATAAGACGTTAAAAAAGAAAATGACAAAAAACATGAGAGAATCTGTTGAAAAATTTGAAACCTGTGGCAACGGAGAATGCTGCGAGCTCAATTTTTTTTAATGAAATAATCGCTATTGTGAAAATGAACTTGCCTTAGATTCGTGAATACTCTTTCACACGAAATTCAGAAAACGATATTGTTATACCAAACACGTTTGATTCAGACAGGGTAATGAACTTGTCGCTCATAATGAATTCCGATGGAGTGCGGATCGTAAACTCAAGGAAACTTTCTTTTTGGCCTCTTTGGCTCAGCATATTGAACCTTCCCCCTATATTGCGTTGCCAATTTAGGAACATAGTTTTGGCAAAACTGTGGTTTGGGATCGGAAAACCTGATTGGTCCGTTTTTTTTTTCGCCAAATTAAGGCAAAGTTAGCCCAGAACGCAACAGTAGAATACGAAGGTGTTTTGTGGAAAGTGAGAATAAGTGTTAAGTTGTTAGTTGCTGATTTGCCTGCTAAAAGTTCTATACTCAATATGAAACATTTCAACGCCTACTTTATATGTACGCTTTGCTTGATTGAATCTCGACCAATTGGAAATGGCCATGAAGGCCTGTATTACCCGAATAATTGTGATATAACATAATGAATACCTTAATCTTATGACTAGAGAAAATTTAACATCGTTCAGAGGCCTCAAGGGAAAATCGGAATTGCACGATTTAATTGATAATTTGCCCTTCACGGCCCCTCACGGTGTTACTCGAGCTCTGATGTATGTCATTAAGCATAGGCACAGAAAATCACAGGTAGACGTCATTAATAAAACTGCTACACGAATACAGCTGCCAAGAGAATTCAAACGCGCTATGCGAAGTTTAGACAAGCTTGATCATTGCAAGTCAAACGAGTTGAAGCTCTGGCTGCTTTATGTTGGTCCCGTGTTATTCAGAGAAATTCTTGACTTCAACATGTTTGAGAGGTTTCATCTTTTAAGTTATTTCATTCGTCTCTTAGTCTTTTCAACAAAAAACTGCGATGGTGCTGACGTGTTGATTAAACGGTTTGATTTGCTAACATCTGAGGCTTATGGTGAAAATGTTTTCTCAGCTAATATAAATTCGCTTAACCATCTTGCTTGGCAAATTCGCTGCTTCGGCCCACTGTGGTGTACATCGGCAATGATGTTCGAATCTAAGAATTATCTCCTGCGATGTAAGTTCACTGGCTCGGTTGATCATTTGAGACTTCTATTGGAGCGATATCTTCGAAACAAAAACTGCTCTAAGCAGAACCCACGTCATGACATCTTGTTCGACATGTGCAATAAACTCCGGAACCATCTTTCCTTTAATAGAAAGCCTTTACTGGTGAGCGAAGTACCTGATGACTTGCGAATCCTTTTTAATGCAAAATATTTTGGCAATCAGAAATTCAACAACTTCGTTATTGATGCAGCGGAAATTAGTTGTCCGAATTCTTTCGTTTCATTCTATTTTTATGATGAAAAACTGCTCGGTCAGGTTCTCGTCTTCTTTGAAGAAGGTAGGTAATGGCGAGTTTGTATCCGTATTCGTTTATAAAGTGTTCGCAAAATTTCGGCCAAAAAACTCTAAGGTCGACGTTTTTTCGTTCTATGAAGTCATAACAACTGACAGTGTGTTAAATATCAGCCAAGATTTGATCTCGGAGAAGCTATTTTTGATAGAAATAAACACCAAAAAGTTTCTGGTACCCCTTGTTGACATTTTTGAGCATAATTAAAACAGTACTGTTCCTTAAAAGACATTATTTAAAAAACTAGTTCTGTTTTTAATTTCAGATTGATGTTTTCTAATTGTATATTTAATAGTTATAAGATACATAATTATATCAATCATTTATATCATTATATATCATATTATAGTTATATATATGTATATATGTATATATATATATATATATATATATATATATATATATACAGATATATATTGTGTTGAGTATATCTTTTTTGTGCTCATTTGTGTACAGTATATATTTCATATATATATATATATGAATATATATATATATATATATATATATATATATATTTCTATAAAAATTTATACATATATATATATATATATATATATATATATATCTAATTTCGTTTATATATAGCAAGTAAAGATTTATGCATTACTATATGTCATAGTTTGTATAAAATCTATTTGCATTTGGTACATATATGTAATATATATATATATATATATATATATATATATATATATATACAATTATTTATATATAAAAATATGTTTATAATGAACATGAAATATGTGTTTTTGATATATATATATATATATATATATATATATATATATATATATATATATATTCATGTATATAGCTTGTCTACAGGTTGCCTAGGAAAAGTTAGTTTTTCATACGGAAATTTGCGAATTTCGCGATTAGGGAATTTTAAAAATAGGTCTTTTTCATCGGGTCAATGAGTTGTTCAAATCAAACCAAACTCGGTATGGAGTATCCCATGTGTGCGTAGCGTGTAAAACAATAAGAATTTTGCTATATCCTGTCTAGGAAAAGAGTTAGTTTGTCACAGGGAAATTTGCGAATTTCGCGATTACCGAATTTTAAAAATAGGTTTTTTTCATCGGGTCAAGGGGTTGTTCAAATCAAACCAAATTCGGTATGGAGTATCCCCTGTGTGCGTAGAGTGTAAAACAAAAAGAACCTTAGCTATATCCTGTCTAGGAAAAAAGTTGGTTTTTCATACGGAAATATGCGAACTTCGCGATTAGCGAATTTTAAAAATAGGTCTTTTTCATCGGGTCAAGGATTTGTTCAAATCAAACCAAACTCGATATGGAGTATCCACTGTGTGCGTAGTGTGTAAAACAAAAAGAACTTTTGCTATATCCTGTCTAGGAAAAAAGTTAGTTTTTCATACGGAAATTTGCGAAGTTCGCGATTAGCGAATTTTAACTATACTTTTTTTTATTGGGCCAAACAGTTGTTCAAATCGAACCAAAACTGGTATGGAGTATCCCATGTGTAGTTACAAAGTAAGGCAAAAAGAATTTTTGCTATAGCTTGCCTAGGAAAAAAGTTAGTATTTCATACGGAAATTTGCGAATTTCGGAAATAACGAATTTTAAAAATAGGTCTTTTTCATCGGGTCAAGGAGTTGTTCAAATCAAATCAAACTCGGTATGGAGTATCCCCTGTGTGCGTAGCGTGTAAAACAAAAAAAAATTTGCTTTATCCTGTCTAGGAAAAAAGTTAGTTTTTCATACGGAAATTTGCGAATTTCGCGATTACCGAATTTTAAAAATAAGTCTTTTTCATCGGGTCAAGGGGTTGTTCAAATCAAACCAAACTCGGTATTGAGTATCCACTGTGTGCGTAGATTGTAAAACAAAAACAAATTTTGCTTTATCCTGTCTGGAAAAAGTTAGTTTTTCATACGGAAATTTGGGAATTTCTCGATTAGCGAATTTTAAAAAATGGTCTTTTTCATCGGGTCAAGGATTTGTTCAAATCAAACCAAACTCGGTATGGAGTATCCACTGTGTGCGTAGAGTGTGAAACAAAAAGAACTTTTGCTATGTCCTGTCTAGGAAAAAAGTTAGTTTTTCATACGGAAATTTGCGAACTTCGCGATTAGCGAATTTTAACTATAGTTTTTTTATTGGGCCAAACAGTTCTTCAAATCGAACCAAACCTGGTATGGAGTATCCCATGTGTAGTTAGAATGTAAGGCAAAAGAAATTTTTTCTATAGTTTATCTAGGAAAAAAGTTAGTATTTCATACGGAAATATGCGAATTTTGCGAATAACGAATTTTAAAAATAGGTCTTTTTCATCGGGTCAAGGAGTTATTCAAATCAAACCAAACTCTGCATGGAGTATCCCATGTTTACGTAGAGTTTTAAACAGAAGAATTTTTTGGTATAACTTGCCTAGGAAAAAAGTTATTATTTCATACGGAAATTTGCGATTATTTCGAATAAATTGCAATCATTGAATTTTAAAAATAGGCTTTTCATTGGGTCAAGGACTTGTCCAAATCGTACCAAACTCTGTACGGAGTATCCCCTGTGAACCTAGAGTCTAAAACAAAATGAATTTTGGCTATAGCTTGTCTAGGAAAAAAATTTAGCTTTTCATACGGAAATTTGCGTTTACTTCGAATATTTAATTTTATAAATATAGAATTTTTGATCGGGTCAAGGACTTGTCCAAATCGTACCAAACTCGGTATGGAGTATCCCCTGTGCACCTAGAGCTGAAAACAAAAAGAATTTTGGCTATAGCTTGCCTAGGAAAAAAGTTAATATTTCAATCGGAAATATCGACTTATTCGCTTATAATTCGCTTATTCTATTTTCAAAAATATAGAAACTTTATCGGGTCAAGGAGTTGTTCAAATCGAACCAAACTCGGTATGTAGTATCACCAGTGTAAAAGAGTTTGAAACAAAAAGAATTTCTGGTATAGCTTGCCTAGGAAAAAATTTCGTATTTCATACGGAAATTTGCGTATTTCTCGAAAAACGAATTTTAAAAATAAGTCTTTTTGATTAAGTCTTAGAGTTGTCCAAAGTGAACCAAACGCGGTGTGGAGTATCCCATGTGTACCTAGATGGTAAAACAAAAAGAATTTTTGCTATAGCTTGTCTAGGAAAAAACTTAGTTTTTCATTCAGAAAATTGCGAATTTCGCAATTAGCGAATTTTAACTTTAGTTTTTTTATTGGCCCAAGAAATTGTTCAAATCGAACCAAACCTGGTATGGAGTTTCCCCTGTTTAGTTAGAATGTAAGGCAAAAATAACTTTTGCAATAGCTTGTCTAGGAAAAAACTTAGTTTTTCATTTGGAAATTTGCGAATTTCGCGATTAGCGTAATTTAACTAGAGTTTTTTTATTGGGCCAAGAAGTTGTTCAAATCGAACCAAACCTGATATGGAGTATCCCCTGTGTAGTTAGAATGTAAAGTAAAAAGAATTCTTTTGCTATGGCTTGTCTACGAAAAAACTTACTTTTTCATTCGGAAATTTCTGAATTTCGCGATTAGCGTATTTTAACTAGAGTTTTTTTTTATTGGGCCAAGAAGTTGTTCAAATCGAACCAAACCTGATATGGAGTATCCCTTGTGTAGTTAGAATGTAAAGCGAAAAGAATTTTTGCTATAGCTTGTCTAGGAAAAAATTTAGTTTTTCATTCTTTCATTCGGAAATTTGCACTTTTGGTCCTGAACATGAGTCTCTGTTTAGTGACTGGTTCTTCATAGAACAGCTCCATTTTCTCTCCCGTCTCTGCTGTCACGTACATTTTCTTCGTCTTCTTGTCCACTGTGATCTGAAGCCTAGAACTCACTCTAGTTAAATAAACTGATCGACTTCCCATCAGCGACCGTAGTCATAATCTCGACTTAGGGAAAGACCCAAAAGTTTTGCTACGGTTAAGAAATTTCACAATTGCACGGTCGAGTTCCTAATTTAAAGTCCAGCAAATTTATTTTCGAGTCCAACATGGTCTCTTCCTACGATTTTGTTCGAGCGCGGTCTTTTCATCTATGTCGCGACCTGGCGTTAAAAGATTGACGGAATTACCAAAAAAGGCTGTGTAAGTTCTCATATGACCTTTGATGAGGATAATGATTTCTCACCCTTAAAAGACCTGAGTCTTAGTTGACGGGAAAATAGTTAACTAATCAGGTTTATTTAGTCTATGGGGATAAACCTTAGCGTCCTGTACGTAGAACTGTGGCTATCGTCGTTTTCAAATTTTTAATTACTTTTTCAAACAAACTGCAATTAGTGTTTTTCATTGGTTTCTTAATACTGGGCCTTTGTTAACACCATTGTTGTGATATGTGTTTTGTCATTAGCGTAAAAATGTGACAAGACAATAAAGACAAATGTGCAAAAATAAAGAAAATGTGGACAATTGTAAAAATAAATAACATTAAATCTCTTGGTCTCAAAGCAAGAAAACCCTTTCCGAAAACATACAACGCCAGGAGGGCTAAATTGCACTTCACTCGAAAATTAATGCGACCTCGTTGCTAAAATTGGTCTATAAGTTGACAAAAAAGGACAGAAACATTGCATGGGCTCAAAAAAGCGGCAACTAATATTTTTGCCAGTCAATAATCTTTCAATTTTGAAAACTAATACATTAATTTTAGCACCATAGGACGCCAATTGGACATGTCATTAGCGACACTAGGTTGTCAGAATACAAGTATCATTCAGCAAGTATCAGCAAGTAAATTTTTGCTATAGCTTGTCTCGGAAAAAAACTTAGTTTTTCATTCGGAAATTTGCGGATTTCGCGATAAGCGAATTTTAACTATAGTTTTTTTATTGGGCCAAGAAGTTGTTCAAATCGAACCAAACCTGTAATGGAGTTTCCCCTGTGTAGTTAAAATGTAAAGCAAGAAATTTTTGCTATAGCTTGTCTAGGAAAAAACTTAGTTTTTCATTCGGAAATTTGCGAATTTCGCGATTAACGTATTTTAACTAGAGTTTTTTTTTGGGCCAAGAAGTTGTTCAAATCGAACCAAACCTGGTATGGAGTTTCCCCTGTGTATCTAAAATTTAAAGCAAAAAAATAATTTGCTATAGCTTGTCTAGATAAAACTTAGTTTTTCATTCGGAAATTTGCGAATTTCACAATTAGCGAATTTTAACTAGAGTTTTTCTTATTGGACCAAGAAGTTGTTCAAATCGAACGAACATTGGTATGGAGTATCATCCCCAGTGTAGTTAGAATTTAACGCAAAAAGAATTTTTGCAACAGCTTGTCTAGGAAAAAACTTACTTTTTCATTCGGAAATTTGCGAAGTTTGCGATTAGCGAATTTTAACTATAGTTTTTTTTTTATTGGGCCAAGCAGTTGTTCAAATCGATCCAAACCTGGTATGGAGTATCCACTGTGTAGTTAAAATGTAAAGCAAAAGAAATTTTTGCTTTAGCCTGTCTAGGAGAAAACTTACGTATAAACTAAATAGTTTTTCATACGGATATTTCCGAATATTTTGAATATTTAATCTCAAAAATAGGTCTCTTTCGTCAGATCGAGGAGTTGTCCAAATCGATCCAAACTGGGTATGGAGTATAACATGGGAACCTAGAGTGTAAAACAAAAAGAGTTTTTGCTATAGCTTGTCTAGGAAAAAAGATATTAAATTTTCGAATATTTCGAATATTTAATCTCAAAAATAGGTCTATTTCGTTAGATCGAGGAGTTGTCCAAATCGATCCAAACTGGGTATGGAGTATACCATGTGTAGTTAGAATGTAAGGCAAAAAGAATTTTTGCTATAGCTTGTCTAGGAAAAAAGTTAGTATCTCATACGGAAATTTGCGAATTTCGCAAATAACGATTTTTAAAAATAGGTCTTTTTCATCGAGTCAAGAAGTTCTTCAAAGCAAACCAAATTGATATTCCAGACTACCAGTAGTATGTAGGTTGTAGTGCAAAATGAATGGTTCGCCTAACTGCCCTACAAAAAAAGTAGGTATGTCACACGGAAATTTCGACGTTTTCGCTTATTTAATTTTTAAAAAAAGTTAAATTTTGTCGGATCTTACAGTTGTTTAAATTGAACCAAATTGATATCCCAGACTACCAGTAGTATGTGGTTTGTAGTGCAAAAAGAATGGTTTGCCTAACTGCCCTACAAAAAAGTAGATATCTCACACGGAAATTTCGACGTTTTCGCTTATTAAATTTTAAAAAAATAGTTAAATTTTATCGGAACTTAGAGTTGTTGAAAGTGAACCAAATTGATATCCCAGACTACCAGTAGTATGTAGATTGTAGTGCTAGAAGACTGGTTTGCCTAACTGCCCTACAAAAAAGTAGATATCTCACACGGAAATTTCGACGTTTTCGCTTATTAAATTTTATAAAATAGTTAAATTT
This sequence comes from Convolutriloba macropyga, assembly GCF_964194025.1. NCBI lineage: Eukaryota > Metazoa > Xenacoelomorpha > Acoela > Convolutidae > Convolutriloba > Convolutriloba macropyga. The sequence goes on from NW_027451658.1 coordinate 30,888, forward strand.
TATCGGATCTTACAGTTGTTGAAAGGGAACCAAATTGATATCCCAGACTACCAGTAGTATTTAAAATGTAGTCCAAAAAGAATGGTTTGCCTAACTGCCCTACAAAAAAAGTAGATATTTCACACGGAAATTTCGACTTTTTCGCTGACTTTATTTTAAAAAATAGTTAAATTTTATCGGGTCAAGGAGTTGTCCAAATCGAACCAAACTGGGTGTCGAGTATCCCATGGGTAACTAAATTGTAAAACGAAAAGAATTTTTGGTATAGCTTGTCTAGGAAAAAAGTTAGTATTTCATACGGAAATTTGCGAATTTCGCAAATCACGAATTTTAAAAATAGGTCTTTTTCATCGGGTCAAGGAGTTATTCAAATCAAACCAAACACTGCATGGAGTATCCCATGTTTACCTAGAGTTTTAAACAGAAAAAATTTTTGGTAGAACTTGCCTAGGATAAAAGTTATTATTTCATACGGAAATTTGCGATTATTTCGAATAAGTTGCAATTATAGAATTTTAAAAATAGGTCTTTTTCATTGGGTCAAGAAATTGTCCAAAGCGAACCAAATTGATATCCCAGACTACCAGTAGTACGTAGGTTGTAGTGCAAATAGATGGTTTGCCTAACTGCCCTACAAAAAAAGTAAGTATCTCACACGGAAATTTCGACGTTTTCGCTTATTAAATTTTGAAAAATAGTTAAATTTTATCGGATCTTACAGTTGTTGAAAGGGAACCAAATTGATATCCCAGACTACCAGTAGTATTTAGGATGTAGTGCAAAAAAATGGTTTGCTTAACTGCCCTACAAAAAAAGTAGATATTTCACACGGAAATTTCGACTTTTTCGCTGACTTTATTTTAAAAAATAGTTAAATTTTATCGGGTCAAGGAGTTGTCCAAATCGAACCAAACTGGGTATCGAGTATCCCATGGGTAATTAAATTGTAAATAAAAAAAGATTTTTTGGTACAGCTTGTCTAGGAAAAAAGTTAGTATTTCATACGGAAATTTGCGAATTTCGCAAATAACGAATTTTAAAAATAGGCCTTTTTCATCGGGTCAAGGAGTTATTCAAATCAAACCAAACTCTGCATGGAGTATCCCACGTTTACCTAGAATTTTAAACAGAAAAAATTTTTGGTATAACTTGACTAGGAAAAAATTTATAAATTCATACGGAAATTTGCGATTATTTCGAATAAGTTGCAATTATTGAATTTTAAAAATAGGTCTTTTTCATGTGGCCAAGGAGTTGTTCAAAGCGAACCAAATTAATATCCCAGACAACCAGTAGTACGTAGGTTGTAGTGCAAAAAATGGTTTGCCTAACTGCCCTACAAAAAAAGTAAATATCTCACACGGAAATTTCGACTTTTTCGCTTATTAAATTTTAAAAAACAGTTAAATTTTATCGGATCTTAGAGTTGTTGAAAGTGAACCAAATTGCTATCCCAGACTACCAGTAGTATGTAGGTTGTAGTGCAAAAAGAATGGTTTGCCTAACTGCCCTACAAAAAAATAGATATCTCACACGGAAATTTCGACGTTTTCGCTTATCAAATTTTAAAAAATAGTTAAATTTTATCGGATCTTACAGTTGCTGAAAGGGAACCAAATTGATATCCCAGACTACCAGTAGTATGTAGGATGTAGTGCAAAAAGAATGGTTGGCCTAACCGCCCTACAAAAAAAGTAGATATTTTACACGGAAATTTCGACTTTTTCGCTGACTTTATTTTAAACAATAGTTAAATTTTATCGGGTTAAGGAGTTGTCCAAATCGAACCAAACTGGGTATCGAGTATCCCATAGGTAACTAAATTGTAGAACAAAAAGAATTTTTGGTATAGCTTGTCTAGGAAAAAAGTTAGTATTTCATACGGAAATTTGCGAATTTCGCAAATAACGAATTTTAAAAATAGGTCTTTTTCATCGGGTCAAGGAGTTATTCAAATCAAACCAAACTCTGCATGGAGTATCCCATGTTTACCTAGAGTTTTAAACAGAAAGAATATTTGGTATAACTTGCCTAGGATAAAAGTTATTATTTCATACGGAAATTTGCGATTATTTCGAATAAGTTGCAATTATTGAATTTTAAAAATAGGTCTTTTTCATTGGGTCAAGGAGTTGTCCAAAGCGAACCAAATTGATATCCCAGACTACCAGTAGTACGTAGGTTGTAGTGCAAATAGATGGTTTGCCTAACTGCCCTACAAAAAAAGTAAGTATCTCACACGGAAATTTCGACGTTTTCGCTTATTAAATTTTAAAAAATAGTTAAATTTTATCGGATCTTACAGTTGTTGAAAGGGAACAAATTGATATCCCAGACTACCATTAGTATTTAGGATGTAGTGCAAAAATAATGGTTTGCCTAACTGCCCTACAAAAAAAAGTAGATATTTCACACGGAAATTTCGACTTTTTCGCTGACTTTATTTTAAAAAATAGTTAAATTTTATCGGGTCAAGGAGTTGTCCAAATCGATCCAAACTGGGTATCGAGTATCCCATGGGTAATTAAATTGTAAAATAAAAAGATTTTTTGGTACAGCTTGTCTAGGAAAAAAGTTAGTATTTCATACGGAAATTTGCGAATTTCGCAAATAACGAATTTTAAAAAAAGGTCTTTTTCATCGGGTCAAGGAGTTATTCAAATCAAACCAAACTCTGCATGGAGTATCCCATGTTTACCTAGAGTTTTAAACGAAAATAATTTTTGGTATAACTTGCCTAGGATAAAAGTTATTATTTCATACGGAAATTTGCGATTATTTCGAATAAGTTGCAATTATTGAATTTTAAAAATAGGTCTTTTTCATTGGGTCAAGGAGTTGTCCAAAGCGAACCAAATTGATATCCCAGACTACCAGTAGTACGTAGGTTGTAGTGCAAAAAGATGGCTTGCCTAACTGCCCTACAAAAAAAGTAAATATCTCACACGGAAATTTTGACGTTTTCGCTTATTAAATTTTAAAAAATAGTTATATTTTATTGGATCTTAGAGTTGTTGAAAGTGAACCAAATTGTTATCCCAGACTACCAGTAGTATGTAGGTTGTAGTGCAAAAAGATTGGTTTGCCTAACTGCCCTAAAAAAAGTAGATATCTTACACGGAAATTTCGACGTTTTCGCTTATTAAATTTTAAAAAATAGTTGAATTTTATCGGATCTTACAGTTGTTGAAAGGGAACCAAATTGATATCCCAGACTACCAGTAGTATGTAGGATGTAGTGCAAAAAGAATGGTTGGCCTAACTGCCCTACAAAAAAAGTAGATATTTCACACGGAAATTTCGACTTTTTCGCTGACTTTATTTTAAACAATAGTTAAATTTTATCGGGTCAAGGAGTTGTCCAAATCGAACCAAATTGGGTATCGAGTATCCCATGGGTAATTAAATTGTAAAACAAAAAGAATTTTTGGTACAGCTTGTCTAGGAAAAAAGTTAGTATTTTATACGGAAATTTGCGAATTTCGCAAATAACGAATTTTAAAAATAGGTCTTTTTCATCGGGTCAAGGAGTTATTCAAATCAAACCAAACTCTGCATGGAGTATTCCATGTTTACCGAGAGTTTTAGACAGAAAAAATATTTGGTATAACTTGACTAGGAAAAAATTTATTAATTCATACGGAAATTTGCGATTATTTCGAATAAGTTGCAATTATTGAATTTTAAAAATAGGTCTTTTTCATGTGGTCAAGGAGTTGTCCAAAGCGAACCAAATTGATATCCCAGACTACCAGTAGTACGTAGGTTGTAGTGCAAAAAAATGGTTTGCCTAACTGCCCTACAAAAAAAGTAAATATCTCACACGGAAATTTCGACTTTTTCGCTTATTAAATTTTAAAAAATAGTTATTATTTATTGGATCTTAGAGTTGTTGAAAGTGAACCAAATTGTTATCCCAGACTACCAGTAGTATGTAGGTTGTAGTGCAAAAAGATTGGTTTGCCTAACTGCCCTACAAAAAAGTAGATATCTCACACGGAATTTTCGACGTTTTCGCTTATTAAATTTTAAAAAATAGTTAAATTTTATCGGATCTTACAGTTGTTGAAAGGGAACCAAATTGATATCCCAGACTACCAGTAGTATGTAGGACGTAGTGCAAAAAGAATGGTTGGCCTAACTGCCCTACAAAAAAAGTAGATATTTCACACGGAAATTTCGACTTTTTCGCTGACTTTATTTTAAACAATAGTTAAATTTTATCGGGTCAAGGAGTTGTCCAAATCGAACCAAACTGGGTATCGAGTATCCCATGGGTAATTAAATTGTAAAACAGAAAGAATTTTTGGTATAACTTGCCTAGGATAAAAGTTATTATTTCATACGGAAAATTGCGATTATTTCGAATAAGTTGCAATTATTGAATTTTAAAAAAAGGGGCTTTTTCATTGGGTCAAGGAGTTGTCCAAAGCGAACCAAATTGATATCCCAGAATACCAGTAGTACGTAGGTTGTAGTGCAAAAGGATGGTTTGCCTAACTGCCCTAGAAAAAAGTAGATATCTCACACGGAAATTTCGACGTTTTCGCTTATTAAATTTTAAAAAATAGTTAAATTTTATCGGATTTTACAGTTGTTGAAAGGGAACCAAATTGATATCCCAGTCTACCAGTAGTATGTAGGTTGTAGTGGAAAAAGATTGGTTTGCCTAACTGCCCTGGAAAAAAGTAGATATCTCACACTGAAATTTCGACGTTTTCGCTTATTAAATTTTAAAAAATAGTTATATTCTATCGGATCTTAGAGTTGTTGAAAGTGAACCAAATTGTTATCCCAGACTACCAGTAGTATGTAGGTTGTAGTGGAAAAAGATTGGTTTGCCTAACTGCCCTAGAAAAAAGTAGATATCTCACACGGAAATTTCGACGTTTTCGCTTATTAAATTTTAAAAAATAGTTAAATTTTATCGGATCTTACAGTTGTTGAAAGGGAACCAAATTGATATCCCATACTACCAGTAGTATGTAGGATGTAGTGCAAAAAGAATGGTTGGCCTAACTGCCCTACAAAAAAAAGTAGATATTTCACACGGAAATTTCGACTTTTTCGCTGACTTTATTTTAAACAATAGTTAAATTTTATCGGGTCAAGGAGTTGTCCAAATCGAACCAAACTGGGTATCGAGTATCCCATGGGTAATTAAATTGTAAATTAAAAAGATTTTTTGGTACAGCTTGTCTAGGAAAAAATTTAGTATTTCATACGAAAATTTGCGAATTTCGCAAATAACGAATTTTAAAAATAGGTCTTTTTCATCGGGTCAAGGAGTTATTCAAATCAAACCAAACTCTGCATGGAGTATCCCATGTTTACCTAGAGTTTTAAACAGAAAAAATTTTTGGTATAACTTGACTAGGAAAAATTTTATTAATTCATACGGAAATTTGCGATTATTTCGAATAAGTTGCAATTATTGAATTTTAAAAATAGGTCTTTTTCATGTGGTCAAGGAGTTGTTCAAAGCGAACCAAATTAATATCCCAGACAACCAGTAGTACGTAGGTTGTAGTGCAAAAAAATGGTTTGCCTAACTGCCCTACAAAAAAGTAAATATCTCACACGGAAATTTCGACTTTTTCGCTTATTAAATTTTAAAAAATAATTAAATTTTATCGGATCTTAGAGTCGTTGAAAGTGAACCAAATTCTTATCCCAGACTACCAGTAGTATGTGGGTTGTAGTGCAAAAAGAATGGTTTGCCTAACTGCCCTACAAAAAAGTAGATATCTCACACGGAAATTTCGACGTTTTCGCTTACTAAATTTTAAAAAATAGTTAAATTTTATCGGATCTTACAGTTGTTGAAAGGGAAACAAATTGATATCCCAGACTACCAGTAGTATTTAGGATGTAGTGCAAAAAGAATGGTTGGCCTAACTGCCCCACAAAAAAGTAGATATTTCACACGGAAGTTTCGACTTTTTCGCTGACTTTATTTTAAACAATAGTTAAATTTTATCGGGTTAAGGAGTTGTCCAAATCGAACCAAACTGGGTATCGAGTATCCCATGGGTAATAAAACTGTAAAACAAAAAGATTTTTTGGTACAGCTTGTCTAGGAAAAAAGTTAGTATTTCATACGGAAATTTGCGAATTTCGCAAATAACGAATTTTAAAAATAGGTCTTTTTCATCGGGTCAAGGAGTTATTCAAATCAAACCAAACTCTGCATGGAGTATCCCATGTTTACCTAGAGTTTTAAACAGAAAAAAATTTTTGGTATAACTTGCCTAGGAAAAAATTTATTAATTCATACGGAAAATTGCGATTATTTCGAATAAGTTGCAATTATTGAATTTTAAAAATAGGTCTTTTTCATGTGGTCAAGGAGTTGTTCAAAGCGAACCAAATTAATATCCCAGACAACCAGTAGTACGTAGGTTGTAGTGCAAAAAATGGTTTGCCTAACTGCCCTACAAAAAAAGTAAATATCTCACACGGAAATTTCGACTTTTTCGCTGACTTTATTTTAAAAAATAGTTAAATTTTATCGGGTCAAGGAGTTGTCCAAATCGAACCAAACTGGGTATCGAGTATCGCATGGGTAACTAAATTGTAAAACAAAAAAATTTTTGGTATAGCTTGTCTAGGAAAAAAGTTAATATTTCATACGGAAATTTGCGAATTTCGCAAATAACGAATTTTAAAAATAGGTCTTTTTCATCGGGTCAACGAGTTATTCAAATCAAACCAAACTCTGCATGGAGTATCCCATGTTTACCTAGAATTTTAAACAGAAAAAATTTTTGGTATAACTTGCCTAGGAAAAAATTTATTATTTAACGGAAATTTGCAATTATTTCGAATAAGTTGCAATTATTGAATTTTAAAAATAGGTCTTTTTCATGTGGTCAAGGAGTTGTTCAAAGCGAACCGAATTAATATTCCAGACAACCAGTAGTACGTAGGTTGTAGTGCAAAAAAATGGTTTGCCTAACTGCCCTACAAAAAAAGTAAATATCTCACACGGAAATTTCGACGTTTTCGCTTATTAAATTTTAAAAAATAGTTAAATTTTATCGGATCTTACAGTTGTTGAAAGGGAAACAAATTGATATCCCAAACTACCAGTAGTATTTAGGATGTAGTGCAAAAAGAATGGTTGGCCTAACTGCCCCACAAAAAAGTAGATATTTCACACGGAAGTTTCGACTTTTTCGCTGACTTTATTTTAAACAATAGTTAAATTTTATCGGGTTAAGGAGTTGTCCAAATCGAACCAAACTGGGTATCGAGTATCCCATGGGTAATTAAACTGTAAAACAAAAAGATTTTTTGGTACAGCTTGTCTAGGAAAAAAGTTAGTATTTCATACGGAAATTTGCGAATTTCGCAAATAACGAATTTTAAAAATAGGTCTTTTTCATCGGGTCAAGGAGTTATTCAAATCAAACCAAACTCTGCATGGAGTATCCCATGTTTACCTAGAGTTTTAAACAGAAAAAAATTTTTGGTATAACTTGCCTAGGAAAAAATTTATTAATTCATACGGAAAATTGCGATTATTTCGAATAAGTTGCAATTATTGAATTTTAAAAATAGGTCTTTTTCATGTGGTCAAGGAGTTGTTCAAAGCGAACCAAATTAATATCCCAGACAACCAGTAGTACGTAGGTTGTAGTGCAAAAAATGGTTTGCCTAACTGCCCTACAAAAAAAGTAAATATCTCACACGGAAATTTCGACTTTTTCGCTGACTTTATTTTAAAAAATAGTTAAATTTTATCGGGTCAAGGAGTTGTCCAAATCGAACCAAACTGGGTATCGAGTATCGCATGGGTAACTAAATTGTAAAACAAAAAAATTTTTGGTATAGCTTGTCTAGGAAAAAAGTTAATATTTCATACGGAAATTTGCGAATTTCGCAAATAACGAATTTTAAAAATAGGTCTTTTTCATCGGGTCAACGAGTTATTCAAATCAAACCAAACTCTGCATGGAGTATCCCATGTTTACCTAGAATTTTAAACAGAAAAAATTTTTGGTATAACTTGCCTAGGAAAAAATTTATTATTTAACGGAAATTTGCAATTATTTCGAATAAGTTGCAATTATTGAATTTTAAAAATAGGTCTTTTTCATGTGGTCAAGGATTTGTTCAAAGCGAACCGAATTAATATTCCAGACAACCAGTAGTACGTAGGTTGTAGTGCAAAAAAATGGTTTGACTAACTGCCCTACAAAAAAAGTAAATATCTCACACGGAAATTTCGACGTTTTCGCTTATGAAATTTTAAAAAATAGTTAAATTTTATCGGATCTTAGAGTTGTTGAAAGTGAACCAAATTGTTATCCCAGACTACCAGTAGTATGTAGGTTGTAGTGCGAAAAGAATGGTTTGCCTAACTGCCCTACAAAATGTAGATATCTCACACGGAAATTTCGACGTTTTCGCTTATTAAATTTTAAAAAATAGTTAAATTTTATCGGATCTTACAGTTGTTCAAAGGGAACCAAATTTATATCCCAGACTACCAGTAGTATGTAGGAGGTAGTGCAAAAAGAATGGTTTGCCTAACTGCCCTACAAAAAAAGAAGATATTTCACACGGAAATTTCGACTTTTTCGCTGACTTTATTTTAAACAATAGTTAAATTTTATCGGGTCTAGGAGTTGTCCAAATCGAACCAAACTGGGCATCGAGTATCGCATGGGTAACTAAATTGTAAAACAAAAAAAATTTTGGTATATCTTGTCTAGGAAAAAAGTTAGTATTTCATACGGAAATTTGCGAATTTCGCAAATAACGAATTTTAAAAATAGGTCTTTTTCATCGGGTCAACGAGTTATTCAAATCAAACCAAACTCTGCATGGAGTATCCCATGTTTACCTAGAATTTTAAACAGAAAAAATTTTTGGTATAACTTGCCTAGGAAAAAATTTATTAATTCATACGGAAATTTTCGATTATTTCGAATAAGTTGCAATTATTGAATTTTAAAAATAGGTCTTTTTCATGTGGTCAAGGAGTTGTTCAAAGCAAACCGAATTAATATTCCAGACAACCAGTAGTACGTAGGTTGTAGTGCAAAAAAATGGTTTGCCTAACTGCCCTACAAAAAAAGTAAATATCTCACACGGAAATTTCGACGTTTTCGCTTATTAAATTTTAAAAAATAGTTAAATTTTATCGGATCTTACAGTTGTTGAAAGGGAACCAAATTGATATCCCAGACTACCAGTAGTATGTAGGATGTAGTGCAAAAAGAATGGTTTGCCTAACTGCCCTACAAAAAAAAGAAGATATTTCACACGGAAATTTCGACTTTTTCGCTGACTTTATTTTAAACAATAGTTAAATTTTATCGGGTCAAGGAGTTGTCCAAATCAAACCAAACTGGGTATCGAGTATCCCATGGGTAATTAAATTGTAAAACAAAAAGAATTTTTGGTACAGCTTGTCTAGGAAAAAAGTTAGTATTTCATACGGAAATTTTCGAATTTCGCAAATAACGAATTATAAAAATAGGTCTTTTTCATCGGGTTAAGGAGTTATTCAAATCAAACCAAACTCTGCATGGAGTATCCCATGTTTACCTAGAGTTTTAAACAGAAAAAATTTTTGGTATAACTTGCCTAGGAAAAAATTTATTAATTCATACGGAAATTTGCGATTATTTCGAATAAGTTGCAATTATTGAATTTTAAAAATATGTCTTTTTCATGTGGTCAAGGAGTTGTTCAAAGCGAACCAAATTAATATCTCAGACAACCAGTAGTACGTAGGTTGTAGTGCAAAAAAATGGTTTGCCTAACTGCCCTACAAAAAAAGTAAATATCTCACACGGAAATTTCGATGTTTTCGCTTATTGAATTTTAAAAAATAGTTAAATTTTATCGGATCTTAGAGTTGTTGAAAGTGAACCAAATTGTTATCCCAGACTACCAGTAGTATGTAGGTTGTAGTGCAAAAAGAATGGTTTGCCTAACTGCCCTACAAAAAAGTAGATATCTCACACGGAAATTTCGACGTTTTCGCTTATTAAATTTTTAAAAATAGTTAAGTTTTATTGGATCTTACAGTTGTTGAAAGGGAACCAAATTGATATCCCAGACTACCAATAGTATGTAGGATGTAGTGCAAAAAGAATGGTTTGCCTAACTGCCCTACAAAAAAAGAAGATATTTCACACGGAAATTTCGACTTTTTCGCTGACTTTATTTTGAACAATAGTTAATTTTTATTGGGTCAAGGAGTTGTCCAAATCGAACCAAACTGGGTATCGAGTATCCCATGGGTAATTAAATTGTAAAACAAAAAGAATTTTTGGTACAGCTTGTCTAGGAAAAAAGTTAGTATTTCATACGAAAATTTGCGAATTTCGCAAATAACGAATTTTAAAAATAGGTCTTTTTCATCGGGTCAAGGAGTTATTCAAATCAAACCAAACTCTGCATGGAGTATCCGATGTTTACCTAGAATTTTAATCAGAAAAAATTTTTGGTATAACTTGCCTAGGAAAAAATTTATTAATTCATACGGAAATTTGCGATTATTTCGAATAAGTTGCAATTATTGAATTTTAAAAATAGATCTTTTTCATGTGGTCAAGGAGTTGTTCAAAGCGAACCAAATTAATATCCCAGACAACCAGTAGTACGTAGGTTGTAGTGCAAAAAAATGGTTTGCCTAACTGCCCTACAAAAAAAGTAAATATCTCACACGGAAATTTCGACGTTTTCGCTTATTAAATTTTAAAAAAAAGTTAAATTTTACCGGATCTTAGAGTTGTTGAAGGTGAACCAAATTGTTATCCCAGACTACCAGTAGTATGTAGGTTGTAGTGCAAAAAGAATGGTTTGCCTAACTGCCCTACAAAAAAGTAGATATCTCACACGGAAATTTCGACGTTTTCGCTTATTAAATTTTAAAAAGTAGTTAAATTTTATCGGATCTTACAATTGTTGAAAGGGAACCAAATTGATATCCCAGAATACCAGTAGTATGTAAGATGTAGTGCAAAAAGAATGGTTTGCCTAACTGCCCTACAAAAAAAGAAGATATTTCACACGGAATTTTTGACTTTTTCGCTTACTTTATTTTAAACAATAATTAAATTTTATCGGGTCAAGGAGTTGTCCAAATCGAACCAAACTGGGTATCGAGTATCCCATGGGTAATTAAATTGTAAAACAAAAAGAATTTCTGGTAAAGCTTGTCTAGGAAAAAAGTTAGTATTTCATACGGAAATTTGCGAATTTCGCAAATAACAAATTTTAAAAATAGGTCTTTTTCATCGGGTCTAGGAGTTATTCAAATCAAACCAAACTCTGCATGGAGTATCCCATGTTTACCTAGAGGTTTAAACAGAAAAAATTTTTGGTATAACTTGCCTAGGAAAAAATTTGTTAATTCATACGGAAATTTGCGATTATTTCGAATAAGTTGCAATTATTGAATTTTAAATATAGGTCTTTTTCATTGGGTCAAGGAGTTGTTCAAAGCGAACCAAATTGATATCCCAGTCTACCAGTAGTGCGTAGGTTGTAGTGCAAAAAAATGGTTTGCCTAACTGCCCTACAAAAAAAGTAAATATCTCACACGAAAATTTCGACGTTTTCGCTTATTAAATTTTAAAAAAAAGTTAAATTTTACCGGATCTTAGAGTTGTTGAAGGTGAACCAAATTGTTATCCCAGACTACCAGTAGTATGTAGGTTGTAGTGCTAAAAGAATGGTTTGCCTAACTGCCCTACAAAAAAGTAGATATCTCACACGGAAATTTCGACGTTTTCGCTTATTAAATTTTTAAAAGTAGTTAAATTTTATCGGATCTTACAATTGTTGAAAGGGAACCAAATTGATATACCAGACTACCAGTAGTATGTAGGATGTAGTGCAAAAAGAATGGTTTGCCTAACTGCCCTACAAAAAAAGAAGATATTTCACACGGAAATTTCTACTTTTTCGCTTAATTTATTTTAAACAATAATTAAATTTTATCGGGTCAAGGAGTTGTCCAAATCGAACCAAACTGGGTATCGAGTATCCCATGGGTAATTAAATTGTAAAACAAAAAGAATTTCTGGTAAAGCTTGTCTAGGAAAAAAGTTAGTATTTCATACGGAAATTTGCGAATTTCGCAAGTAACGAATTTTAAAAATAGGTCTTTTTCATCGGGTCTAGGAGTTATTCAAATCAAACCAAACTCTGCATGGAGTATCCCATGTTTACCTAGAGGTTTAAACAGAAAAAATTTTTGGTATAACTTGCCTAGGAAAAAATTTATTAATTCATACGGAAATTTGCGATTATTTCGAATAAGTTGCAATTATTGAATTTTAAATATAGGTCTTTTTCATTGGGTCAAGGAGTTGTTCAAAGCGAACCAAATTGATATCCCAGTCTACCAGTAGTGCGTAGGTTGTAGTGCAAAAAAATGATTTGCCTAACTGCCCTACAAAAAAAGTAAATATCTCACACGAAAATTTCGACGTTTTCGCTTATTAAATTTTAAAAAAAAGTTAAATTTTACCGGATCTTAGAGTTGTTGAAGGTGAACCAAATTATTATCCCATACTACCAGTAGTATGTAGGTTGTAGTGCAAAAAGAATGGTTTGCCTAACTGCCCTACAAAAAAGTAGATATCTCACACGGAAATTTCGACGTTTTCGCTTATTAAATTTTAAAAAGTAGTTAAATTTTATCGGATCTTACAATTGTTGAAAGGGAACCAAATTGATATCCCAGACTACCAGTAGTATGTAGGATGTAGTGCAAAAAGAATGGTTTGCCTAACTGCCCTACAAAAAAAGAAGATATTTCACACGGAAATTTCGACTTTTTCGCTTAATTTATTTTAAACAATAATTAAATTTTATCGGGTCAAGGAGTTGTCCAAATCGAACCAAACTGGGTATCGAGTATCCCATGGGTAATTAAATTGTAAAACAAAAAGAATTTCTGGTAAAGCTTGTCTAGGAAAAAAGTTAGTATTTCATAGGGAAATTTGCGAATTTCGCAAATAACGAATTTTAAAAATAGGTCTTTTTCATCGGGTCTAGGAGTTATTCAAATCAAACCAAACTCTGCATGGAGTATCCCATGTTTACCTAGAGGTTTAAACAGAAAAAATTTTTGGTATAACTTGCCTAGGAAAAAATTTATTAATTCATACGGAAATTTGCGATTATTTCGAATAAGTTGCAATTATTGAATTTTAAATATAGGTCTTTTTCATTGGGTCAAGGAGTTGTTCAAAGCGAACCAAATTGATATCCCAGTCTACCAGTAGTGCGTAGGTTGTAGTGCAAAAAAATGGTTTGCCTAACTGCCCTACAAAAAAAGTAAATATCTCACAAGAAAATTTCGACGTTTTCGCTTATTAAATTTTGAAAAATAGTTAAATTTTATCGGATCTTAGAGTTGTTGAAAGTGAACCAAATTGATATCCCAGACTACCAGTAGTATTTAGGTTGTAGTGCAAAAACAATGGTTTGCCTAACTGCCCTACAAAAAAGTAGATATCTCACACGGAAATTTCGACGTTTTCGCTTATTAAATTTTAAAAAATAGTTAAATTTTATCGGATCTTACAGTTGTTGAAAGGGAACCAAATTGATATCCCAGACTACCAGTAGTATGTAGGATCTAGTGCGAAAAGAATGGTTTGCCTAACTGCCTTACAAAAAAAGTAGATATTTCACACGGAAATTTCGACTTTTTCGCTGACTTTATTTTAAAAAATAGTTAAATTTTATCGGGTCAAGGAGTTGTCCAAATCGAACCAAACTGGGTATTGAGTATCCCATGGGTAACTAAATTGTAAAACAAAAAGAATTTTTGGTATAGCTTGTCTAGGAAAAAAGTTAGTATTTCATACGGAAATTTGCGAATTTCGCAAATAACGAATTTTAAAAATAGGTCTTTTTCATCGGGTCAAGGAGTTGTTCAAAGCGAACCAAATTAATATCCCAGACAACCAGTAGTACGTAGGTTGTAGTGCAAAAAAATGGTTTGCCTAACTGCCCTACAAAAAAGTAAATATCTCACACGGAAATTTCGACGTTTTCGCTTATTAAATTTTAAAAAAAAAATTAAATTTTATCGGATCTTAGAGTCGTTGAAAGTGAACCAAATTGTTATCCCAGACTACCAGTAGTATGTAGGTTGTAGTGCAAAACGAATGGTTTGCCTAACTGCCCTACAAAAAAGTAGATATCTCACACGGAAATTTCGACGTTTTCGCTTATTAAATTTTAAAAAATAGTTAAATTTTATCGGATCTTACAGTTGTTGAAAGGGAACCAAATTGATATCCCAGACTACCAGTAGTATGTAGGATGTAGTGCAAAAAGAATGGTTTGCCTAACTGCCCTACAAAAAAAAGAAGATATTTCACACGGAAATTTCGACTTTTTCGCTGACTTTATTTTAAACAATAGTTAAGTTTTATCGGGTCAAGGAGTTGTCCAAATCGAACCAAACTGGGTATCGAGTATCCCATGGGTAATTAAATAGTAAAACAAAAAGAATTTTTGGTACAGCTTGTCTAGGAAAAAAGTTAGTATTTCATACGGAAATTTGCGACTTTCGCAAATAACGAAATTTAAAAATAGGTCTTTTTCATCGGGTCAAGGAGTTATTCAAATCAAACCAAACTCTGCATGGAGTATCCCATGTTTACTTAGAGTTTTAAACAGAAAAAATTTTTGGTATAACTTGCCTAGGAAAAAATTTATTAATTCATACGGATTATTTCGAATAAGTTGCAATTATTGAATTTTAAATATAGGTCTTTTTCATTGGGTCAAGGAGTTGTTCAAAGCAAACCAATTTGATATCCCAGACTACCAGTAGTGCGTAGGTTGTAGTGCAAAAAAATTGTTTGCCTAACTGCCCTACAAAAAAAGTAAATATCTCACACGAAATTTTCGACGTTTTCGCTTATTAAATTTTGAAAAATAGTTAAATTTTATTGGATCTTAGAGTTGCTGAAAGTGAACCAAATTGATATCCCAGACTACCAGTAGTTTTTAGGTTGTTGTGCAAAAATAATGGTTTGCCTAACTGCCCTACAAAAAAGTAGATATCTCATACTGAAATTTCGACGTTTTCGCTTATTAAATTTTAAAAAATAGTTAAATTTTATCGGATCTTACAGTTGTTGAAAGGGAACCAAATTGATATCCCAGACTACCAGTAGTATGTAGGATCTAGTGCAAAAAGAATGGTTTGCCTAACTGCCTTACAAAAAAGTAGATATTTCACACGGAAATTTCGACTTTTTCGCTGACTTTATTTTAAAAAATAGTTAAATTTTATCGGGTCAATAAATTGTCCAAATCGAACCAAACTGGGTATCGAGTATCCCATGGGTAACTAAATTGTAAAACGAAAATAATTTTTGGTCTAAGTTGCCTAGGAAAAAATTTATCAATTCATACGGAAATTTGCGATTATTTCGAATAAGTTGCAATTATTGAGTTTTAAAAATAGGTCTTCTTCATTGGGTCGAGGAGTTGTTCAAAGCGAACCAAACTGATATCCCAGACTACCAGTAGTACGTAGGTTGCAGTGCAAAAAAATGCTTTGCCTTACTGCCCTACAAAAAAAAGTAAATATCTCACACGGAAATTTCGACGTTTTCGCTTATTAAATTTTAAATAATTGTTAAATTTTATCGGATCTTAGAGTTGTTGAAAGTGAACCAAATTGATATCCCAGACTACCAGTAGTATGTAGGTTGTAGTGCAAAAAGAATGGTTTGCCTAACTGCCCTACAAAAAAGTAGATATCTCACACGGAAATTTCGACGTTTTCGCTTATTAAATTTTAAAAAATAGTTAAATTTTATCAGGTCAAGGAGTTGTCCAAATCGAACCAAACTGGGCATCGAGTATCCCATGGGTAACTAAATTGTAAAACAAAAAGAATTTTTGGTATAACTTGCCTAGGAAAAAATTTATCAATTCATACGGAAATTTGCGATTATTTCGAATAAGTTGCAATTATTGAGTTTTAAAAATAGGTCTTCTTCATTGGGTCGAGGAGTTGTTCAAAGCGAACCAAACTGATATCCCAGACTACCAGTAGTACGTAGGTTGCAGTGCAAAAAAATGCTTTGCCTTACTGCCCTACAAAAAAAAGTAAATATCTCACACGGAAATTTCGACGTTTTCGCTTATTAAATTTTAAATAATTGTTAAATTTTATCGGATCTTAGAGTTGTTGAAAGTGAACCAAATTGATATCCCAGACTACCAGTAGTATGTAGGTTGTAGTGCAAAAAGAATGGTTTGCCTAACTGCCCTACAAAAAAGTAGATATCTCACACGGAAATTTCGACGTTTTCGCTTATTAAATTTTAAAAAATAGTTAAATTTTATCGGATCTTAGAGTTGTTGAAAGTGAACCAAATTGATATCCCAGACTACCAGTAGTATTTAAATTGTAGTGCAAAAATAATGGTTTGCCTAACTGCCCTACAAAAAAGTAGATATCTCACACGGAAATTTCGACGTTTTCGCTTATTAAATTTTAAAAAAATAGTTAAATTTTATCGGATCTTACAGTTGTTGAAAGGGAACCAAATTGATATCCCAGACTACCAGTAGTATGTAGGATGTAGTAAGAAAAGAATGGTTTGCCTAACTGCCTTACAAAAAAAGTAGATATTTCACACGGAAATTTCGACTTTCTCGCTGACTTTATTTTAAAAAATAGTTAAATTTTATCAGGTCAAGGAGTTGTCCAAATCGAACCAAACTGGGTATCGAGTATTCCATGGGTAGCTAAATTGTAAAACAAAAAGAATTTTCGGTATAGCTTGTCTAGGAAAAAAGTTAATATTTCATACGGAAATTTGCGAATTTCGCAAATAACGAATTTTAAAAATAGGCCTTTTTCATCGGGTCAAGGAGTTATTCAAATCAAACCAAACTCTGCATGGAGCATCCCATGTTCACTTAGAGTTTTAAACAGAAAACAATTTTGGTATAACTTGCCT
Source organism: Convolutriloba macropyga (assembly GCF_964194025.1). NCBI lineage: Eukaryota > Metazoa > Xenacoelomorpha > Acoela > Convolutidae > Convolutriloba > Convolutriloba macropyga. Next base: position 47,858 of record NW_027451658.1, read on the forward strand.
AGGAAAAAATTTATTATTTCATACGGAAATTTGCGATTATTTCGAATAAGTTGCAATTATTGAATTTTAAAAATAGGTCTTTTTCATTGGTTCAAGGAGTTGTTCAAAGCAAACCAAATTTATATCCCAGACTACCAGTAGTACGTAGGTTGTAGTGCAAAAAAAATGGTTTGCCTAACTGCCCTACAAAAAAAGTAAAAATCTCACACGGAAATTTCGACGTTTTCGCTTATTAAATTTTAAAAAATTGTTAAATTTTATCGGATCTTAGAGTTGTCGAAAGTAAACCAAATAGATATCCCAGACTACCAGTAGTATGTAGGTTGTAGTGCAAAAAGAATGGTTTGCCTAACTGCCCTACAAAAAAAGAAGATATCTCACACGGAAATTTCGACGTTTTCGCTTATTAAATTTTAAAAAATAGTTAAATTTTATCGGATCTTACAGTTGTTGAAAGGGAACCAAATTGATATCCCATACTACCAGTAGTATCTAGGATGTAGTGCGAAAAGAATGGTTTGCCTAACTGCCTTACAAAAAAAGAAGATATTTCACACGGAAATTTCGACTTTTTCGCTGACTTTTTTTTTAAAAAATAGTTAAATTTTATCGGGTCAAGGAGTTGTCCAAATCGAACCAAACTGGGCATCGAGTATCCCATGGGTAACTAAATTGTAAAACAAAAAGAATTTTTGGTATAACTTGCCTAGGAAAAAATTTATCAATTCATACGGAAATTTGCGATTATTTCGAATAAGTTGCAATTATTGAGTTTTAAAAATAGGTCTTTTTCATTGGGTCAAGGAGTTGCGAACCAAATTGATATCCCAGACTACCAGTAGTACGTAGGTTGTGATGCAAAAAAAATGGTTTGCCTAACTGCCCTACAAAAAAAGTAAATATCTCACACGGAAATTTCGACGTTTTCGCTTATTAAATTTTAAATAATTGTTAATTTTTATCGGATCTTAGAGTTGTTGAAAGTGAACCAAATTGATATCCCAGACTACCAGTAGTATGAAGGTTGTAGTGCAAAAAAAATGGTTTGCCTAACTGCCCTACAAAAAAGTAAATATCTCACACGGTAATTTCGACGTTTTCGCTTATTAAATTTTAAATAATTGTAAAATTTTATCGGATCTTAGAGTTGTTGAAAGTGAACCAAATTGATATCCCAGACTACCAGTAGTATGTAGGTTGTAGTGCAAAAAAAATGGTTTGTCTAACTGCCCTACAACAAAAGTAGATATCTCACACGGAAATTTCGACTTTTTCGCTGACTTTATTTTAAAAAATGTTTAAATTTTATCGGATCTGTAAGCATTTCTATGTATCTATTGGATGATTTATGTATTGTGTTTAAATATCTGCTGTTATTTTATTTAATTTGTACTATTTTGTTTGGAGATGGCGTTTGAGCCCGGTTTTTTTTACCGAATGCTCTGCTCAAAATCTCCTATAGTTGTTTGTTTGTAACTCCGCCGTAGCCGGTCCCCAGCCCGGTTGAGACAAGGAGGAGGGAAACACACCCAGAACATACTGGAAAATCTCAAAAAGTTGTTCGTTAATTCAACTGCAGAATTTTTGCGACAGTATTTAACCTACTTTAGCGCTCGAAACGATGAAAAATTTTTAATCCTAGATTTTTCATTTATGGGAAGTGTGTTATCCTAGAACTTTCCATTTTATGAAAAAGTTTTAATCATAGAACTTTCCTATTAAGATAAAGTTGTAATCATAGAACTTTCCTTTATGAGGAAGTTGTAGTCATAGAACTTTCCTTTATGATAAATTTGTAACCATAGAACTTTCCTTTATGGGAAAGTTGTAATCCTACCAATTTCGTACAACTTTTTTCGTCTATGACATTAAGGATCCATAAGAGGAAAGTTCTAGGATCACAACTTTTGTTTTACCCGGGGAGTCTTAGAAAAATGATTTTGATTGATTTCTTATCACGACTGCATACAGTAAATGTCACTAATTTAATAAGCATTAAAAACATTGTATCAAAACCTCCAGCGACTACCAGATCAATCTATATAATGTTAAATTGACTTTTGATCATGAATTATGCAATGTCTTTGCATTATTCATGCAATACTTTTTAGGGTCATTTTTTTTCTTTGGCGGCTGGAGTCTCATGTAAGATTAGGTGCTCTCAGCAATGAATCAGCCATAACCTGAGCCTCGGCTCATGCCAAAAATTCCTCTGAAACAACGATACTGGGACCAAATGGCCACTGAAGGACTTTTACAAGATTCCAATGAGCTCTGAAAATTAACCAGACCCAGGTTTTTGCTCGACATTATTGCTTGACCCAAAATGGCTAACTCATATATTGCTCGACCAATTTAACGAAAAACAGAAAACAGGTCCTCTTATTTCAAATAATAAGTCGAGGCAAAGTCTTTTCTCTAATCTGATTTTTTTCTTCAATAAATTAAAATGCACTTCTTTTGATCACTAATGATTATGTAGTCAAGACGTCTTTCATCATTTAGAGTTTTGATGAGAGAGGAGACCAATCAAAATTCAGTTCAATTGAAGTATCAAAAAGAAGTGAAAGATCAACTGCAACGATAACAACATAGACTCCACAGGGTCAGACCTCGAGTTTTGAAAAGACTTTATAATTCTAGTAGGGGGTCCAATATTTTATATGAATACACTGTCCAGCTCCTACTTAAAATTGAGGTAAAAACATTTCATGGGTCCACATAAGGTCTTTTCATTACAAATTGAGGTCGAGCATTGTCTTTTCATGAGTGGAGGATTTCACTTTTGTGGGATTATTAATAGTTAGTTTTTCTATAATTCTTTTGGTAGATGTGTAACATCTACCAGCAAGACCAAACTGGCGTTGCAAGAGGCAGTCCACCTTCGAGAAACAGGTGGAATTTCGCTCAAAAACCGTAACAAATACTGAATTGTTAAGCTAAAATAGCTCTAACAATCGATTCCTCATCGGCATGAGTTTAGTTTGTTATGATTTAGCTCATTTGATTCCAATTCGGTTTTTTAATATATTTATAATAGCACAGTTCGTTTTTCGATAAAATATGAGAAACATTGAAAAATTTGAACGGTCAAACCCGTTGACTACGTTATAAGCACTAGCTAATTTTCAGCGCGAATGTTTAATTTTTGGGTCCAATGTGAACGTTTTAGGTCGAGATAAAGTCGAGCATCATATTTGGGTTGAGCTAAATGCCAGCATCAAAAATTTGGGTCGATCTAAAGTCTAGTTGAACATTTATTCTTTTCATGGACTGTTTGTGTCGAGCATATTCTTTTCATATCACTTTTCGATCGAGCATGGTCTATTTCACCAGTCTGAACCTGGGTCTGAATATGATTCAATTATCACGAGCACAGAAACCTGCGATTGGATTACTGTTCTTTTCAATATTAAGAGAGTTTTGTTGAAGTCTTAATGAAACTGCGTTGCATTAAAAGTTTGAGTGATTTTCCATTTTTGGAAATAAAATGACTGGAGTATACCAAACGACTGAAAATCAACCCGCCTATTAAACTTCCCCAGTCTTTTATCGCCTCCATCATCAGTAAACAAAAAATCACATATCCAGTTTTTTGCTTCTTGCAAGAGACATGTCTTGCGAGCGCCAGAAGACAGTTTTGACTATTTTTGTTTTATCAAGGCAACTTTTGCACATTTATTCACAAAAATTCCACCACGGAAAACAGTCCTTCTTAGTTTTCAAAGGTATCTAAAACAAGCGCCGATCTGTCATAACCATAACACTTCAAGGGCATGTATTAATAGCATTAAAGATGGCAAAATTATGTGACATATATGAGGAATGCCGCGATATTACATATTTTAGCGATCAGTATGTTATTTTTGTAATTTCATTTCTCATCTCAAGAGGTGATGTTACATTATTTTACAGCTCCGAAAACAATTTAACTTCATGAACAATTAAACCTTTCCAAAATGTTATATAAGCGAAACGTGATAATTTGATATTCACTAACCTCCGTTTAGCTGCAAATCTGACCGAAATGTTAGAAGATCTCAATTGCCTGCTAAGGTTCATAAGTTCAGTTCTACGGAACTGTTGATTTTTTGTAATTTCAACGCTATTCTAGCAGTTATCTCACAAGAAATTGCTACATCAAGTGAATTCATCAAATAAATAGGTAAGTTATTGAGTGAAAAATCGAAGTTGTCATTTTAGGCTTATGTTTAATGTTGTACAGATCTGAAGTTCAGCTAGGATGCACAGTAATGGACTCTGTCACCCAGAAGATTGATCAAATTTTACAAAACAAAAAAAATTCAATTGGCAAACTGACGTTACCCTGTCACTCTAATAAATCCCATCTACTGATCTTGTACTATGTTTCAAATTAGAATGTCCCAAGAACATAAAATTCGCACGTAATCAAGTAATTCTTATATTGGTAATCAAAAAATCAGAAGTGGGAAATAATTACACTTTCAAGGAAAGAACAGTTTTAAGACAACTTGAAAAAGTAATCAAAACTTCCAAAAAAATTAAGTTGATAACTTCCCAGGAGCAAATCAAACCAAATTTTAACAAAATCTCGATTGGTGTTGCATATTGAAACGTCTCTGAAGTCTTATGTAAGCAAAGAAACTTCAAATTATCATGTTATGCCCATAGCATTCTAATCACTATTTTTTTTTTACTAAAAACTTCAGCTTCCTATACGAAGCTTTTGTTGCTCAATTTCTGCAAACAATTTCAATAGCACAGTGAAAAAACTAATGAACGGTTGTCAAAACCGTACAGTTTATTTCGTTAACAAAAATTAATCCAAAAATTTAAAAAATATTGTTATTTCAAAATTTAAAGCCATTTCATGCCAATCCCTGCAGCTAAAATTCCAAAAATTAACATCCAGGGGAATATATATGCGTCACCTACATCAAAAGTGGTCGAAGGCGCAAAAGCAACCATTGTTGTGGAAATTCCATCAACTACGTACAAACTTTCAAGAACAAACGCATATAAGCGAAATGGCTGTGCATTTTTTGTGGACTTCCTGTTGGAGTCAAAATTACCAAATATCAAATCCTGTGACCTAGGTTTTCAAAAACACTACAGGTTAAACTATTTACAAACACTTTGTTGGGTGCCAGTTACTTGCCAAAAATTAGTTTTACAACGTCCTCCGTAAGAGTTGCTTGTATTTTGAGATTCCAAAACGAGCCGTAAGTGTCAAAAACAGAAAACTGGAGTTCGTCCAAACTGACCGTGGTGAGTATTTTTGTCACTAATTGTCTCAGCTTATCATATTTAGCCATTTCAAACTCAATATGCCATCCTAAATTAACAGTTTCTGATTTTCGGCACTGGTGTCATCCAGAAGCACCGAGCTCAATTTTTCTTTTAAATATCACAATTCGGAAGCCACTTTGAAATGTTACACCACATCTCTAAAAAAAACAAGGCTATAACAAATAACCATAAAAATGCTACACGACCATTTCAATTTTCAGTTCCTGCAACACCGATGACTGATAGTACCCGGGCTGTTGATCTGAGTTCGATTCTGACATTAAAATTGGATTGCGACTGCTCAAATTACTGTACCATCAAAATTTTAGATCAGTTCGAACTCAACCTTTAGTGAAATTACTGTTTTAGTTTGAATGGTAACTACAGGTTTGCAAAAAGCAAAAAGCGCTTATTAAATTTTAAAAACCTGATAACACGCCCTAGTCCTTTGAGATGACCCCATTGTTTTGATGCAAATTGTCTATACCATTTTTCTGCACTTGAAAAATCATTTTCACTTAAAAATATCAATAACCGTTACAACTCACTTTACAATATCCGTTACAACTACTTCCAAAGCCAATAATTCAAGGATAGGGGCAGGTTCAATCGGCCCGAAAATCAAACAAAACCGAGCCGCCCATTGGTGGTATATGTCTCTAACTTTTGGTTAACGTCCGTCTAAATCAACTACCAGCGGGGATGCAGGCAGGCTAATAGAAGTGGTATCTGTTAAAACCTACTTCTGCTTGCCGTAAGTCACAAAGTTCAGACTAGGTATACTGAAAATATGATATATTTATTACTTACAATCAATTGAGAAGCCCGTTGGGCAACCACTTTACTCTGTATAACCTGTCCTATATCAAGTGCTAAATATTCTTACTTGAGAAAAAAACATATTTTTCGTTAAACTAGAAAATTCATGTTTCTTTTTACAATTAATTTCTTCCATTCAAAATTTGAATTTCTAATTCTTCAATTCGAATTGTAATTCTCTTAAAAACTACCAATTTTATGTTCAAAATTTGTAAAGCTATTCAGTAGATGCTTAAAATAAACTCAATGTAATCACAATTTTTGGTCTTTGGTCTAATGCACGTATACGACTTCGCCAAATATTTGAACTATATTGATGGCTGAATACGCTTTAGTTCAGTAAGTTTGTTTTTTAAAATATCTCACTTAAGTCACCTCTCTGGCACTTTAGAGACAATTTTTATTGAGATTTATGCCCCCAAAAAAAAGAATTCTCTAGCGAAACACAAAATACATAATTCATTTTTTACCAGCTATAATTTCATGCACCTTCAGCATTTTAATAATGAGCTCTTAGTCTCATAATACTGCTTGTATGAGTTTCGTTTGGTAAATGACGTGTTGACCAATATGTAGTTTAGCCGAAAAACAAGAAATAAGAAATATGGCCGACAATTGACGTAAATTGACGACAAATGACTAGTAAATTATTTCTGAAGCTGTGGTTGACAAATTTAAAACGCTCTAGCAACCCTACCCGTTACTATTATTTAAAACTCAAAACATTCTATACGCACGGTTCGACTTGGGTTTTGTGAAAAAGGCTTACCAGAAAACCTATAAGTCTTATTGTTAAATACACTTTTTTAACCTACATGGTTTTCTCTAAGATTTGGTTTGAATAACAACTGATTCAAAAAAAACTTCAATTCTAAGCGCTGGCATGATATTAAGTAAGGAATCAGAACAGTAAAATAGAAATTTATGTACAATCTAATATTGAGTTTCTACGCTTCGGGGGGTTTGCTCAATATGTTACCGATAAGCGTTCAATTTCTGACTTGTATAACTTACAATGAACTTATTAAGAACGACCAACGAACTCTTAACTACCAAATGGAAATAACTAAGCGAAATGACTCACCGGAATCTTGGGTTCTTACATCTCTCCCTTCCCAGAGAGAACACGTCGACGTGCCGCAATGAAACGTCGTAAGTGAAGAAGTAATACTTATACACCAGTAAAATCGTAATAAGAAAGCGAAACAAAACTAACAGTACCAACTGTTATGAAATTTGGGGAGAAAATTTAAGAGTTACCAAAATCTATGACTTTTTTCTTAGTCTACTGTTTTAGTTTTTGTCGGAAGAAGACGACGACGATTGGCTGGAGGCCAGCCTGCCTCGTGGCTTTTTCTTCTGAGCCTGGTTTCTGGGCTTTTCAGCGGTAACTATTGCCGAGTATACGCTATCAATTCTTGATTGTAGCAGTTACCACTGCCTCTTGTTGTAGGTACCGTTACTGCCTGACAACTCCATTCTGGCTCTGTTTCTTTCTTTTCTTAATCAATCGTTTTCTCTCTTTAGTTTCTCTATTTCATCTTTTTTAATTATTAAGTCCTCTTGGAGTTTTTATTTACTTCTTTTTCCCCTTCCAAAGAGTACTCGGTTTGAAGTATTTCTTCTTCTTTTCTTATAATCTTCAATTTGAGTTCCTCCATCTTTTCCTTGAGGTTTTCATTTTCCGTTTTCAAACCTTTCACTTCCATTAGTAAAGTGTCCTTTTCTTTCTTAGCCGACCAAAGCTGTTGGGTTGATCTATGTATATCTTTTTGCAAAGTTAATACACTTTCTTTCAAAACAGTGTTTTCTCTCCTTAAAGCATCAGCTTGCTCAGGAGTCGGAAATCTATCCAATTTTCGGAGTAACAACTCCTGATGGTTTCTGATTCTTGATTTTGGGTCATTGTACTGTTCAAGTAGTTTCTGTGCCACCTGACGTTGCTCATTATTAAGTTTTTGCAGGTCCTCTGCAAAAATTTTGTCAAAAGATTGCTGAACACCTTCACCAGGAAAATTTACAGAACTAACTACAAAATTCGTAGGTGGTTCACCTAAAACTGCAACTTTCTGGTTGCTGTATATTGTAGTGTTGTTTTTTGTAGGATTCAAGATCCTGATGTAAATTTAACGGTCTTTGGGTACCGTTACAATTGCTAATGCAATTAAGTACATCTCATTATAGTTTTGCAATGGCTCAATCAAGCCAATGAAACTATTACAACTAATAGAGCCCAGCAACATAGGTTGGCTTTGAGTTAAAACCGGTTGCGACTTAGGCTTACATAAAAAAAGACTTTCAGTTCTTTGGGGAAGCATTGTCGTATTAACAACGTATACTGAACTTCCGTTTGGTCCATTTGACGTAGTAGGGGACGAACTAAAACGTTCTAAACTTCCTTCATTGACATCTAATTGACCCAAAAAGAAATCAATTTTGCACTTTTGATGGCGTAGCCAATCCATTCCCAGAATTACTGCTACACTTATATCAACAGCTACATAGAAATTTCCAACAAAATTTGCGCTGCCGTGAAGCCATTCACACAATGAACGAGTTTTTCCCACAAAACAAAGCGGCACTCCCTTTACAGAGAAAGCTTGTATGTCAGATGACTCCAAGCACCCAAGGGAAGAATCCATCCTCGCCAGAGATGATTCTAGCAGAAATCTTATAACGGCTTCAGAATCTTTCAGAGCCGCCAAGAGGATATTCGAAACATTAGGACGGGTGAGGAGGAATTGAATCCCATATATTGGGTCGAGTTGTGTCATTTAGTAAACACGACAAGAAAAATTTACTTTCTACATTTTTCTTTTTTTACGTGTTTGCTTGTGGACAGTCTCTTCTTGTATGAGAACTAGATCCACATGACCAACAGTTGCGACAATTATTTTTAGTGTGCCCTTTACGATTGCACTGATAGCAAACAATTTCTCTATTGAAAATAACGCGTCAGTTGACGCTTGGTGAGCGAGATGAATTAGAGAGAGGTCTTCGAGGCGAGCGCGAATTAGAATTTCTACGGAATGCAGATGATGAGAAACTGTATTGTTCTTTTGATTTTTTTTGTACCTCTCTCAAGAAATATTTTGATTTCGAGAAAACCCCTGTCTCGGTAATTGAGAATATTTGTTTCACTTTTATGGTCAACTCGGTCGCTAAGAGTCTCTCCCGGAGTCACAGTCAATTTGCCTGATAGCCAACTTATTCATCATCGAATCCATTCGATTGATAAGTCTATCAATTGATCCTACACCATTACTATTTAAAAATTAATAACGCCGCCTTGGCTTGGAATCACTAACCTGTAGATTTCGTCCAAATGTACGGCTCTTTTCAAATCATCCGCCAGGGAAATATCTTTTTCTTTCCTAAGTTCTAATCTAACATTCTGATCAAGCAATCCTTCCAGGAATACTTGCATAACAAGGTGTTCTCTGAATTCCTCAAAATCATCAGGATATGCCTTTTTAGCAAGAAATATTGAATCTGCCAAGAACTGAGTAACTTTCTCAGACTCTCCTTGAGTTCGTTTTCTAAGTGCTCCTCTGAAAAAATCCAGGGGTTCTATATATTGTTTCTCAAATGCACACCGAAAGTTATGGTAATCATTTTGAGTCCCGTCTTCCAGCGAATGATAGAACTCTATTGCACCAGCTCTTAGCCTAAGTGGAAAAATCTGATGTCTTTTATCAGTGTTTTGCTGGTTACCATCACCGTCCAAAGAGGATTACCATCAGCGTCTTTACGAGGCGCCAACTAACTTTGCAAACCACTTAATATCCCAAATTGCGTGATATATGCCGATATATCTCCCGTGCCATTAAGAGGTTCCGATAAAAGCATACGAGCGGTGTCCGCTGAGGCGGCCATTTTGGCCCGTGGCGTCCGATCGTTTTTTCAACGTTTGGTTCCGAACCAACTACTACTGCTAATTGTGCCGCACTTAAATTTTTTCGATTGCTTCCGCCAAAAATTGTTCAAATTTTTGTTCGGAAGATAGGCGAAAGCAATATAAGTTGCGCTGCAACTTTATGGTTAATCTATTTTGTTCTCCAGAATACAATAATAGGTTACAATACATTTCGTGTTAATCAAAATAACTAGTCTGATTATTGTGGGGGAAGGGGTTTAGGAATTCCTGTCACCAATCTAGCAACCCTACTTGTTACTAATATTTAAAACTCAAATCCTTCTATGCGCATGGGTTCGACTTGAGTTTTATGAAAACGGGTTACCAGAAGAAAGTCTCTTTGTTAAAAACTCTTATTTAACTTACATGGTTTTCTCTAAGATTTTGTTTGAATAACAACTGAGTCAAAAGAATTCAATTCTGAGCGCCGGCTTGATATTAAGTAAGAAATCAGAACAGTGAAATAGAAATTTATGTACAATCTAATATTGAGAGTTTCTCCGCCTCGGGGGGTTTGCGCCACATGGTACCGATAAGCATTCAGTTTCTGACTTGTATAAAATACTACGAACTTATTAAGAACCACCAACGAAGTCTTAACTATCAAGTTGGAATAACTAAGCGAAATGACTCACCAGAATCTTGGGGTGTTGCAACGCTATTTCGTAAGTGGACAAAAATCTGACACAGTTTATCAACTAGCCTAACGAAGCTCTATCTTCCGGGGGATTGCTGCTACCCACAAGCCGACTAGTGCACCATTCGAGAACACACTTATGATAATGGTCCACCAAACTACTGATTTGTGGACCACTGAGGCTTTTACCAAATATGACAAAACTAACTCTCAGATAAATTGCTGATTTTTCTTTGTTGGTATAACATCCTGTCAGCATAACATTTCCCTGGCACCATTTAATTTATCAGAGAGCTTTTTTAAACGCGCGAGAGCAATGCCACTCAATGCTCTTTGTTTGCAAAAAGTAACAATCAGAGATAATTGATTGTCATCGTTTATAGTTAGACTTTTCTCAATAAACCTCTCAGCTCCTACAAAATTGGCTCAGAAACGTCCATTGTTTTAAAAATTTGATAAGCTCTCATATACTTTCAGACCAATTGAAATAAACAAGCACTTTGATCTCTTTAATAAAAATTACCGTTTAAAACAAAACCGCTTTGTGTTCTCTTTTCGCGGACTAAGGTGTCATGATTTGCAGTGATTGGTGTGATTTTTCCAATTTCTCTATTTCTAACGCCCCTAAAGAACTGAGTTTTAGATGGGAAAGTAAAAGATAAGAGTGGAGAGAGCTTAAAAATAATGTTTTCACCACGTTAGTGCTACCCTTAATAATGGTGGGACAATTAGAATTTAAGAGTGTAAACTTAAAAGTAATAGGTGAATAACAGTCGGTTTCGTTAAATCATTTTTTACACTAATTTTTTAACACTAATAACTTATTTTACACTCTTTTTTTACACCAATGAGTCTCTTTTTAAATTCTTCCACTCTTTTTCTTTTAATAACACTCCTAATTTCCCCCTTTTTCACGCCTATCAAGGCTGGCGATAATAAGGCAAAAATACATTGCCTTAAATATCAAAAATTTTGTTCACAAACAAAAGGAAACTTTTACAATTGTCACACCGTTTTAGTTACTCCTCTGACAAAGTTAAAACGTTTTGTAAAATGTCAAACCTAAAGCTAAACCACCTGCACAACCACCACTTTTAAAGTAATTTTGAGCATTTAACGAATATATCTTACATAATTTTACATCACATACGCACTGAAGCCTCTACCCAGAAGGGCTTCACGCAGGGAAAAGGGTGTAGAAAAAATGGAGTAAATAATGTAATTAATGTGTATTTTCAAGAGTAATGAGAATGGACTAAAGAGTGTGAAGAGTGTAAAAATCTCCTCACTATTACACGCTCTTGCCTCTTCCCTGCTAATCGAGAGTAGACTTTTGCTTTGCATCCTTACTCTCGTTAAATAATGGTGGAATGCTGGAGGACGCCTCGAATCATGTTTTGATATGAATTTGTGGTAACTGCCATGTAAAAGAATGGTTTTACCGCACGTGCTTTTTGAGAGGTGACTGCGCTGAGAGTTTTTGAAAGCCTTACAACAACTCTTCACTTTCGCTGCGCTCACGGCTCAGAAAACTTGTGCTTTGCGGCTACAAATACTTATTTTCAACGCAAAATGTATCTCCCGATAAAACTCCGACTCATATTGGGCGAAGTTTTAAAAAAAAGACGATTGCTCACCGGAGTCAGTCGTAGACTGGACAATGAGATTGGAAACAGTCTCGGCTATTAACTTCTTCCTGTCTTCTGAGTTCAAATAGCACTCCTCAGAATGTGAACCAACTTGGTTCTCCATATGTGTCCACAAATCACCTGAATTCAACACATCGAGTTATTATGAATAATCGAGCACACAACAGTGCCAGCGCGCTTGATTGTTGAAAACATTAGAGTAAAAAAGCATCCGGAAGTAAGGCTATGAGTGAACCTCAGTGTACTGTGTACAACTGATTTCAAGTCTACTTATTCAGAAGTAAGCTAATGCAACTTTTTGAGATTGGCAGTCTAAAATCAAGTCTTGGCAAAGACTTGACCGGTTTAATTCTAGGTGAAAATAATGCAAAATAGCAAAATTTGTCAAAATAAGATCCTGAGAATGAGAAAGTTAGCCACAAAATTAGCTTCAAAACAAGATCGGGAGTTTGACTTTATAATCCCAGTTTAGACAAACCCATCGTTCGACTGCAGAACTTCTTTGGTCCAGCAACAATTGTTGATCAGGCGTTCACTGTATAATCACTTCATTCTGGGGAATTCCAGCAACTTACATCATGGCGGGAATATTTGATCGTATTTTTCACGCAAAATGTATTAAATGATGCTTCAAGTTTTACAAAAAAAATTCATTAGTCCGATCTCTCTCTATTGCTAAAGTGTCTTATCAGGAACAAAACACAGATTTGAGCTTTCCCTGCGGATCTTTTTTTCATCTTTTTCTTAGCATTTTTGTTCCGACCCACCTGTGGGGGGAAGAACTATATATTCAAATGGGTTTTTTTTGTTCAGTCAATTTTGGCCGATCAGTCAATTTTGTTCAGTCAATTTTGTTCAGTCAATATATTCATCGTAGAGAAATGTGAGTGGTATCATTAAAAAACTCGTCCAGCGTAGAATTCAAAATTAAAAAGATTTTTTTGAATTTCGTTTTTTTTCGAGCAGTTATCGAGGATTGAAGTTTTGTGTGAACACGGGATATTTGGCTTGATTTTGTTCACTTTTAGTGTAATTTTTCTTGAAATTAAGATATTTTCTATCAAAAATAGTATTTTAAAATTACATTTCAAGCCACAAAATGAATCAATTGTGTTCCAAATAGACTGAAGACGATAAAAAGACTAGTTCTGGTCTCAAAGTGAAGTTCACTATCAAAAAAAATCGAATTCTGATTGAGAGCTCTTTTTTAGAAAATTTTTCTGTTGTTTTTTGTTTTTTTAAGTCACCTAGAGACTAGTCACTTTTCATATTGAGGTTCTTTTAACCTCAATTTACAGTCAAATGAAGCCCAATGAACAAAAAATCGTTTTCAAGGAATTGCTCATGTTTTTTTGGCTTCGACACTGAGTTTTCGTAATTTTAAATAAAAATTTGATTTTCTTTTCGAAGATTTACTAATTTTTTGGAGCCCTTTGGCACGAACTAATTGACTAAAGGTGAAATATAATCCGTATTGAGCATTAAGTGAACATATCTATTGTTTTGAGTGGACAGCTGTTCGCTGTTAAGACTTTAAAAATAATTTCTCGAAAATTTTTTTTGAACATTAACCAATCATAAACCTATTTTCGTGAACTGTAAGTCAGTCTCAGTAATGACAGGACCCTGTTTCTTCATATTGTAACCAAATTTTATCTGGCTAGAAGATTTATCTACTAACTAGTGGATATATGACTTCAATGACACAAGATCTCAATTTTTTTAAAAATTTTTTAGTTATTTTCGTATTATTGGTTACTTTTGAACTCATATCACATTATCCAAAAATTGAAAGCCCCTATTGGCTTGAAAAATAGTTCAGTGGGTCACTGATAAAAATTGCAGTGAAAAATTTATGGCATAAATGGCTTCGACACTTTCTTCTCGCACTTTTCTACTGATTTTTTGTTTTTTGTCAATTTTTGTTGTTGTTTTCATGGTCATAAGACTTAGTGTGATGTGTTATTGATTACCTATGAATCACAAAAATCATGGTCTTCACATCGGGTTATATCACTAGCTTTGACTTCCGTTGAAAACTAGTGATTTTAATGGGTGTTAAGCCAGGATCCAGCTGGCTTTCAAGAGGTATAAAAGAACCTAGACATTTTTTAGTTGTTATCTAATGTCTATTAGGACTTAATATATTTGTTTTGAGAAAAAATCGGTGAATTTTAGAAAATTTTTTAGTTATTTTCGTATTATTGGTTACTTTTGAACTCATATCACATTATCCAAAAATTGAAAGCTCCTATTGGCTTGAAAAATAGTTCAGTGGGTCACTGATAAAAATTGCAGTGAAAAATTTATGGCATAAATGGCTTCGACACTTTCTTCTCGCACTTTTCTACTGATTTTTTGTTTTTTGTCAATTTTTGTTGTTGTTCTCATAGTCATAAGACTTAGTGTGATGTGTTATTGATTGCCTATGAATCACAAAAATCATGGTCTTCACATCGGGTTATATCACTAGCTTTGACTTCCGTTGAAAACTAGTGATTTTAATGGGTGTTAAGACTTTGAAAATAATTTTTCAAAAAATTTCTGAACATTAACCAATCTTCAATTTTTTTCGTGAATTGTTAGTCATCTCAGTAGTGGCAGGACCCCCTTCTTTTTTACTGCAACCAAAATATCTGGTTAGCGGTTTTATCTTGTAACTATTGGTTCTATGACTTCAATGACAAAATTTCAGAAATCTTTTTTTAGATTTTTGGATATTTTCGTATTATTGGTTTCTTTTGAACTCTTACCACAATATCCAATCTTTGATAGCTCCTATTGGCTTAAAAATGACGTTCAGTGGATCACCATTGAAAACTTTAGAGAAAAATTTATCTTTTAAATGGCTCCGACGCTTTCTTCTCTCATTTTCCTACTAAATTTTGGTTTTTGCCTACTTTGCTGTTGTTTTCATAGTCATAAGATTTATTGTGATGTCCTAGATTACCTATGAATAACAAACGTCATTTTTTTTACATCGGGTTACACTTGAGCGTTTTTATTGACTTCCGTTGAAGTCTAGGGATTTTAATGGGTGTTAATACTTAAAATTATTTTTTCGAAAATCCTTTCTGAACATTATCCAATCTTAAACTTTAATTCGTGAACTGTTAGTCAGTCTCAGTAGAAACAGGGCCACTTTTTTTCTACTGCATACAAAAATAATCTATTTTCCGGTTTTATCTTCTTCCTAATAGTTTTAAGACTTCAATGCCACTGGTTTTCATATTTTTTTAATTTTTTGATAGTTTATTTATTCTTGGTTCGTAGCCCAATGACTAACTGTCCGCAATCAAGGATCCAGCTGGCTTTCAAGAGGTATAAAAGAACCTAGACATTTTTTAGTTGTTATCTAATGTCTATTAGGACTTAATATATTTGTTTTGAGAAAAAATCGGTGAATTTTAGAACTTCGCCAATATTTTATTCTATTTGTCTAAACTTCGGCAGCAATCTCACTAAAAACAGGCAGAAGCGGACTTCTTGTGAGTGAAAAGTTAACGTCGGTAATGATTTTAAATTCAACTAATAGTTTTTATTTTATTACTACGCGTCTTCAATTTTTCATTTTTTTTAATCAAAATCGCAAATTTTAAATGAGTTCTTTTGCTTTTCTTGTCGAATTATCTCATTATTGACAAGTCAACTTAAAGGAAGGCCTTGTAGAAAATATGCGCAAAGTTGTGAAAAAGCGTATTTGGTTACGTAAATTGTTTTTGTTGATTAGTATTTGCTTTTTGCGCTGAGACACAGTCTTTTTGGGGGTTTTTCGATTTTGCCTATTTTGTCTTTCTTTTTGTTGTTGTGCGCCACATAACCGATACCGATAGATCTCAACTGCTTCCCCAAGACGTATAACTTAACGTAATTCAGAATAAAGGTTTATAGCTGTTTGTTCTAATGAATTTCAAATAAAATTAAAAAAAAAATTTCATCTGTCTCTTTTTTCGCTTTCATTTTCATCACCATGTAACTCAATCTCACTCATTAGAAGTCTCAATTGCTTTTGTGGATTCAAACATTTTTTACGCCTGTTTATACGTTGTGACTGATTGCTTTGATTATTTAGTTCAATAAAAACTTTTCAAGTTTTCTATATTGTTCAATTTTTGGGTTTCTTTTTGCTGTCATGTTTGAGTAGTCCTTCTATAAGGAAGACTCATTGATGTTAAGATGAAGAGAAAATGACAATTTACAGTTCTTGCAGGTAATATCTTATAATTATAGTGCCTTGAACAGTGTCATGTCGCAAAATTTTTTGAACTTTTTTCTTCTTTATGTATTTAATTTTTTATGGGCTCGTGACTTAGTCTTAGTATTTACAGGCCCAACTAGCTTCCTGAGGTGTTGAAACTTAATTCAGCGCTATTTTTTGTAATCCTAAGTCTTTTATGACTTTTGAAAATATTTGTTCTCAAAAATAAATTTTTGTTTTTGAGCTTTTTACTTTTTCGGTAGATATGTAGCTCAGTCTCTGTAAACATAGTTAATAACCTGTTTCAAG